>NC_042989.1:39816405-39928905 GCF_901001165.1 Salmo trutta
CCCGCAGGTGTGATGTTCGGATGTACCGATCCTGTGCAGGTGTTGTTATACGTGGTCTGCCACAGCGAGGACGATCAGTTGTCCGTCCTGTCTCCCTGTAGCGCTGTCTTAAGCATCTCACAGTACGGACATTTCAATTTATTGCCCTGGCCACATCTGCAGTCCTCATGCCTCCTTGCAGCATGCCTAAGGCACATTCACGCAGATGAGCAGGGACTCTGGGCATCTTTCTTTTGGTGTTTTTCAGAGTCGGTAGAAAGGCCTCTTTAGTGTCCTAAGTTTTCATAACTGTGACCTTAATTGCCTACCGTCTGTAAGCTGTTAGTGTCTTAACAACCGTTCCACAGGTGCATGTTCATTGATTGTTTATGGTTCATTGAACAAGCATGGGAAACAGTGTTTAAACCCTTTACAATGAAGATCTGTGAAGTTATTTGGATTTTTATGAATTATCTTTGAAAGACAGGGTCCTGAAAAAGGGACGTTTCTTTTTTTGCTGAGTGTGTGTGTGTGTGTGTGTGTGTGTGTGTGTGTGTGTGTGTGTGTGTATATGTGTGTGTGTATATGTGTGTGTGTGTGTGTGTGTGTATATGTGTGTGTGTATATGTGTGTGTGTGTGTGTGTGTGTGTGTGTGTGTGTGTATATATATGTGTGTATGTGTGTGTATATATATGTATGTATGTATGTATGTATGTATGTATGTATGTATGTATGTATGTATGTATGTATGTATGTATGTATGTTTGCCAGTTTGTGCTGTACGAGATCTTCAGTTTCTTGGCAATTTCTCGCATGGAATAGCTTTCATTTCTCAGAACAAGAATAGACTGACGAGTTTCAGAAGAAAGTTATTTGTTTCTGGCCATTTTTAGCCTGTAATCGAACTTACAAATGCTGATGCTCCAGATACTCAACTAGTGTAAAGAAGGCCAGTTTTATTGCTTCTTTACTTAGAACAACAGTTTTCAGCTGTGCTAACATAATTGCAAAAGGGTTTTCTAATGATCAATTAGCCTTTTAAAATTATAAACTTGGATTAGCTAACACAACGTGCCATTGGAACACAGGAGTGATGGTTGCTGATAATGGGCCTCTGTACGCCTATGAAGATATTCCATTAAAAAATCTGCTGTTTCCAGCTACAATAATCATTTACAACATTAACAATGTCTACACTGTATTTCTGATCAATTTGATGTTATTACAAATACAAAGAAATGTGATTATTTATGACGCGAGTATTATGATTCAATAATTTTTCTGCTTTCCTTTAGATCCCAACTTTGTGCGCACTTTTCTGACCACCTACCGGTCCTTTTGCAAGCCCCAGGAGCTCCTCGGCCTCTTGATAGACAGGTAGGTCGGACCTGCTTACCAGTGTGTTGTGTTTGTGCATGGGGCCAAGACATATTTCAAGTTTTATTGTCACGTGCACAAGTACAGTGAAAGGCCTTTCTTGCCAGCTTTTTCCCAACAATTCAATAATCAATATCGGTAGTATAAAACAGAACAACAACACACGGGAAGTGAATTATTTCCCGTTTATATCCCTGGAGGGACAATAGAGATAATAGAGTTCTAAAGTGTGTCCTAAATGGCACCCATGGACCCTGGTCTGAAGTAGAGCCCCGTGGACCCTGGTCTGAAGTAGAGCCCCATGGACCCTGGTCTGAAGTAGAGCCCCATGGACCCTGGTCTGAAGTAGAGCCCCATGGACCCCTGGTCTGAAGTAGAGCCCCGTGGACCCTGGTCTGAAGTAGAGCCCCATGGACCCCTGGTCTGAAGTAGAGCCCCATGGACCCCTGGTCTAAAGTAGAGCCCTATGGACCCTGGTCTAAAGTAGAGCCCCATGGACCCTGGTCTGAAGTAGAGCCCCATGGACCCTGGTCTGAAGTAGAGCCCCATGGACCCTGGTCTGAAGTAGAGCCCCATGGACTCTGGTCTAAAGTAGAGCCCCGTGGACCCTGGTCTAAAGTAGAGCCCCATGGACTCTGGTCTAAAGTAGAGCCCCATGGACCCCTGGTCTAAAGTAGAGCCCCATGGACCCCTGGTCTAAAGTAGAGCCCCATGGACCCCTGGTCTAAAGTAGAGCCCCATGGACTCTGGTCTAAAGTAGAGCCCCATGGACCCCCGGTCTAAAGTAGAGCCCCATGGATCCCGGGTCTAAATCCGGGCTGTGTCACAGTCGGCCGTGATTGGGAATCCCATAGGGTGGCGCACAATTGGCCCAGCGTCGTCTGGGTTAGGGTAGGGTATGGCCGGGGTAGGCCATGATTGTAAATAAGAATTTGTTCTTAACTGACTTGCCTAGTTAAATGAAAAGGTTTAAATAAAATGTAAATAAAAAGTCTGCTAGTTCTCTTTTGTCCTCCAGATCTGATGACACCTGTATAAAGCTTTGGTTGTCTGTGTCCTCTGTTCTGTGGTTTGGATTGTTTATAATATATTTTTATATATATTTATTTATTTTTTGCCTTGGGGGAGCGCTTTACAAAGTAAATGAATGATTATTATTTTTGACACGAAGGATTGAGATCCCAGAGCCGGAGCCCACCGAGGCAGACAAGCAGGCTCTATGGAACGGAGATCAGCCAATGGCTGCAGAGCTACAGAGGTTCCGGAGGGAGTACGTCCAACCAGTCCAACTCAGGTATAATCACCACTGTCCAATCAGACTCCATCCCACTGTCCAATCAGACTCCATCCCACTGTCCAATCAGACTCCATCCCACTGTCCAATCAGACTCCATCCCACTGTCCAATCAGACTCCTTCCCACTGTCCAATCAGACCATCGCACCATCCCACTGTCCAATCAGACTCATCCATCCCTCCTTGATGGGGGCGGTCCATCATCACCATTCCTGTTGTCCTAACCTTACGACTTTCTACTGTGGCATCTCTCAAAATAGTTTTTATTTTTAAAGCACAGTGATAACTATTGATATAAAAAGTGCTTTATAAAGGAATTTGACTGATCATTCACCTTCGTGTGTCTCTCAGGGTCCTGAATGTGTTCCGTCAATGGGTGGAACATCATTTCTATGACTTTGAGAACGACCCTGAGCTACGAGGCAGACTGGAGGAGTACATCAGCAGCATTATACAGCTACGAGGTACTACCTCAATACTACTACAGTACTACTACAGTACTACCTCAATACTACTACAGTACCACTACAGTACTACCTCAATACCACTACTACAGTACTACTACAGTACTACCTCCAATATTACAGTACCACTACAGTACTACCTCAATACTACTACAGTACCACTACAGTTCTACCTCAATACCACTACTACAGTACCACTACAATACCACTACTACAGTAGTAGTAGTACTACTACTACAGTACTACCGCAATACTACTATAGTACTATTACCAGGGGTTGGAACTATTCAGGGAACACAACCGAAAATAAATGTTCAAGGAACAGAAACGGGAAAAGGAATGAAAGTGATCCATATTGTTCCGGAACAGAACCGTTATTTTAAAAGCATGGAAACCGGTTAATAACGTTATTTTATGTTCCAGGCATTTTTTTTTTCTAGTCCCACAAAAATGCGCAACAGAATGCTTATGCAATCCCTCACTCTGTCACTTAGAAACTTTATTCCAGTGTCTGCCTGTAAGATGAACATCTTTGCGTGCGCGTTTTTTGGCTACCTGCCCCTCCCCCCTAAGAAGAACAGGCTACTGTACTGAAGTTACACACCAGGCCGTTCCAAGCATGATTCAGAAGATGGGGGGAGAGAGATGTTTTATTAGCTAGAGAGGAGTGGATTCACTTTATAGTTTGTCGTTAAGGATACTATAGGCCTAGTTATAACGTTTCACGTTGGATTTATTAACTACAAAAAGGTAAGAAGTGTTTTTAATGCTGGTGTCGCTTTACACACACAAACTTGTTAGCTAGCTAGCTCAAAGGACATTCGAAGTTCCTCCATAGAAGCCACTCCTCCGTAGGTATAATTCAGATAATGTATGTCATAACAAGATGCCCAGCGTGTCAAGCCCCCCCCCCGTCAACCCTCTCTCGCTCTCTCCCCACCCATAACATTTCTGTTACGTATCGCGCCACAGGCTACACTTGTCTGTCGATCACGCATGTTAACAACTAGCTTGCCTGCTCTATCCGAAACTGATTGGTGAAGTAATTTAATGAGCTGAATGATTTGTATTTATTTTTGTCACATGTTAAAAAAGGAACAGATATGAACAAAATAAACCGTTATTTTATTTGTATTTTTCGAAAAGGTTCACAACTTTATTTTGCTGGTTGGAACAGTGGAATATAACGGAAAAATGTGGGGTTCTGTTCAGAACTAAACAATTGGAAAATAATTTAGATTCCAACCATTGAATACTACACTACTACCTCAATACTACTACAGGATGACCTCAATACTACTACCTCAATACTACTACCTCAATAATACTACAGGACTACCTCAATTGTACTACCTCAATACTACTACCTCAATACTACTACAGGACGACCTCAATACTACTACAGGACTACCTCAATACGACTACCTCAATAATACTACATGACTACCTCACTACTACCTCAATACGACTACCTCAATAATACTACAGGACTACCTCTATTACTACCTCAATGCTACTACAGGACTACCTCAATACTACTACAGGACTACCTCAATACTACTACAGGACTACGTCAATACTACTACAGGACTACCTCAATACTACTACAGGACTACGTCAATACTACTACCTCAATACGACTACCTCAATAATACTACAGGACTACCTCACTACTACCTCAATACTACTACTTCAATAATACTACAGGACGACCTCAATACTACTACCTCAATACTACTACCTCAATACTACTACAGGACGACCTCAATACTACTACAGGACTACCTCAATACGACTTCCTCAATGATACTACAGGACTACGTCAATACTACTACCTCAATACTACTACAGTACTACCTCAATACTACTACCTCAATACTACTACAGTACTACCTCAATACTACTACCTCAATACTACTACAGGACTACCTCAATACTACTACCTCAATACTACTACAGTGCTACCTCAATACTACTACCTCAATAATACTACAGTACTACCTCAATACTACTACCTCAATAATACTACAGTACTACCTCAATACTACTACCTCAATAATACTACAGTACTACCTCAATACTACTACCTCAATACTACTACAGGACTACCTCAATACTACTACCTCAATACTACTACAGGACTACCTCAATACTACTACAGTACTACCTCAATACTACTACAGTACTACCTCAATACTACTACCTCAATACTACTACAGTACTACCTCAATACTACTACAGTACTACCTCAATACTACTACCTCAATACTACTACAGGACTACCTCAATACTACTACCTCAATACTACTACAGGACTACCTCAATACTACTACCTCAATACTACTACAGTGCTACCTCAATACTACTACCTCAATAATACTACAGTACTACCTCAATACTACTACCTCAATACTACTACAGGACTACCTCAATACTACTACCTCAATACTACTACAGTGCTACCTCAATACTACTACCTCAATAATACTACAGTACTACCTCAATACTACTACCTCAATACTACTACAGGACTACCTCAATACTACTACCTCAATACTACTACAGGACTACCTCAATACTACTACAGTACTTCCTCAATACTACTACAGTACTACCTCAATACTACTACAGTACTACCTCAATACTACTACAGTACTACCTCAATACTACTACCTCAATACTACTACAGTACTACCTCAATACTACTACCTCAATACTACTACAGGACTACCTCAATACTACTACCTCAATACTACTACAGTGCTACCTCAATACTACTACCTCAATAATACTACAGTACTACCTCAATACTACTACCTCAATAATACTACAGTACTACCTCAATACTACTACCTCAATAATACTACAGTACTACCTCAATACTACTACCTCAATACTACTACAGGACTACCTCAATACTACTACCTCAATACTACTACAGGACTACCTCAATACTACTACAGTACTACCTCAATACTACTACAGTACTACCTCAATACTACTACCTCAATACTACTACAGTACTACCTCAATACTACTACAGTACTACCTCAATACTACTACCTCAATACTACTACAGGACTACCTCAATACTACTACCTCAATACTACTACAGGACTACCTCAATACTACTACCTCAATACTACTACAGTGCTACCTCAATACTACTACCTCAATAATACTACAGTACTACCTCAATACTACTACCTCAATACTACTACAGGACTACCTCAATACTACTACCTCAATACTACTACAGTGCTACCTCAATACTACTACCTCAATAATACTACAGTACTACCTCAATACTACTACCTCAATAATACTACAGTACTACCTCAATACTACTACCTCAATACTACTACAGGACTACCTCAATACTACTACCTCAATACTACTACAGGACTACCTCAATACTACTACAGTACTACCTCAATACTACTACAGTACTACCTCAATACTACTACAGGACTACCTCAATACTACTACCTCAATACTACTACAGTGCTACCTCAATACTACTACCTCAATAATACTACAGTACTACCTCAATACTACTACCTCAATAATACTACAGTACTACCTCAATACTACTACCTCAATACTACTACAGGACTACCTCAATACTACTACCTCAATACTACTACAGGACTACCTCAATACTACTACAGTACTACCTCAATACTACTACAGGACTACCTCAATACTACTACAGTATTTCTTACTACAATACCAATATGTTAATTCACAGGGACACATTTTTCAGTGTTTGCTGCTTTTATTATCTACTAGTCACTGATGTTATTGTGCAGAAAATGTAATCAAGTTTTAAGTTTAGTTGCTATGTGTAATGAATGCATTGGTGTCCACCAGAACTGTCACAATAAAACATTTTAAGGTGTTACAGAGTCACAAACTTTTACTTCTATTCTCTGACAGTGATTAGATAGGGACTAGACAATGGTCATGTTTTACTTTAGTGAAGTTTAATTTAGCTTAATTGTCATGAATGATAAAAAAAAAACGTAAAAACAAGTCCTTGTCACATGTCCCTTCCTCAGGCAAGTCTATGAGGAAGTGGGTGGAGTCTATCAACAAGATCATCAAGAGGAAGATGCAGACTCAGTCTAACGGGGTCAGCCACAACATCACCTTCGAGAGCCCGCCCCCGCCCATCGAGTGGCACATCAGCCGCCTGGGCCAGACTGACACCTTTGACCTCATGACCCTTCACCCCATAGAGATCGCCCGCCAACTCACCCTGTTGGAGTCAGAGCTATACAGGTTAGACTGACACCTGCTGGTTACTATGGTGATCAGTGACACCTCCATTTTACTGATCTGACCAAAACATGGTTTTAAACCTGCCAGCCAACTGAAGCTGGCAGACCATGTACTGTCCATAGGACTGTGGAAATTTGTTGTTTTCAATCTAATGTGTTGAACACAGGGACTATGGATCGTAAAACAGCCTTTCACAGCTTCTCCTCTTAGAGGTGACGAGAGACGTGCTGCGCAGTGTGTTACTGTCTCCCTTCTGTCCTCAGGGCTGTGAGGCCATCTGAGCTGGTGGGCAGTGTGTTACTGTCCCCCTTCTCTCCTCAGGGCTGTGAGGCCATCTGAGCTGGTGGGCAGTGTGTTACTGTCTCCCTTCTGTCCCCAGGGCTGTGAGGCCATCTGAGCTGGTGGGCAGTGTGTTACTGTCCCCCTTCTCTCCTCAGGGCTGTGAGGCCATCTGAGCTGGTGGGCAGTGTGTTACTGTCCCCCTTCTCTCCTCAGGGATGTGAGGCCATCTGAGCTGGTGGGCAGTGTGTTACTGTCTCCCTTCTGTCCTCAGGGCTGTGAGGCCATCTGAGCTGGTGGGCAGTGTGTTACTGCCTTATTGAAGTGTGTTACTGCCTTATTGAAGTGTGTTACTGCCTTATTGAAGTGTGTTACTGCCTTATTGCAGTGTGTTACTGTCTCCCTTCCCTCCTCAGGGCTGTGAGGCCATCTGAGCTGGTGGGGAGTGTCTGGACCAAAGAGGACAAGGAGAATAACTCTCCCAACCTGCTGAGGATGATCCGTCACACCACCAACCTCACGCTGTGGTTTGAGAAGTGAGTAGTAGTGGTGGTGGTAGTAGGTAGAATACTGTTCAGTAGGTGGAATATGTTATGAAACCGAGTCAAACATGAACTTGTCCAATAAGAAATGTTTTCCTACTGTGTGCCCTACTGAACATCTCCCTGCTGTGAACTCAGTCAGTAACTGTAATACTGTCTCTCTCTGCCTCTCTCTCTCTCTCTCTGCCTCTCTCTCTGTCTCTCTCTCTGCCTCTCTCTCTGTCTCTCTCTCTGTCTCTCTCTCTGTCTCTCTCTCTGTCTCTCTCTCTGCCTCACTCTGTCTCTCTCTCTCTGCCTCACTCTCTCTCTCTCTCTGCCTCTCTCTCTCTCTCTCTCTCTCTCTGCCTCACTCTGTCTTTCTCTCTGCCTCTCTCTCTCTCTCTGCCTCACTCTGTCTCACTCTGTCTCACTCTGTCTCTCTCTCTCTCTGTCTCTCTCTCTGTCTCTCTCTCTGTCTCTCTCTGTCTCACTGTCTCTCTCACTCTGTCTCTCACTCTGTCTCTCACTCTGTCTCTCACTCTGTCTCTCACTCTGTCTCTCACTCTGTCTCTCACTCTGTCTCTCACTCTGTCTCTCACTCTGTCTCTCACTCTGTCTCTCTCTCTGTCTCTCTCTCTGTCTCTCTCTCTGTCTCTCTCTCTGTCTCTCTCTCTGTCTCTCTCTCTGTCTCTCTCTCTGTCTCTGTCTCTCTCTCTGTCTCTCTCTCTCTGTCTCTCTCTCTCTGTCTCTCTCTCTCTGTCTCTCTCTCTCTGTCTCTCTCTCTCTGTCTCTCTCTCTCTGTCTCTCTCTCTGCCTCTCTCTCTGCCTCTCTCTCTGCCTCTCTCTCTGCCTCTCTCTGTCTCTCTTTCTGCCTCACTCTGTCTCTCTCTCTGCCTCTCGTCTCTCTCTCTGTCAGGTGTATTGTGGAAGCAGAGAACCTGGATGAGAGGGTAGCAGTGTTCACACGGGTCATTGAGATCCTTCAGGTGTTTCAGGAGCTCAACAACTTCAACGGTGTTCTGGAGGTGGTCTCTGCCATCAACTCTGTCCCCGTCTACCGGCTAGATCACACCTTTGAGGTGAACACACACATACACCTTCGCTATGGAACGCCGTTTGGGTCTTTGCGTGTCAAAAAAAAACGATACACGTCAAATAACACTTTTTGACACGTCAAAAAAACACAATTCTATCATAGAATGTTGTGTGTTCTGAATTTGTACGTGCAAGCCAAGCACCACCACTACTACTATCAGTAGCACTGTCACAAAACTGTACAAAAAATAATAGTCTGCAAACAAGCACACACCGGCCACGAACGATGTGTTTACAATACCGCGTTGGTAATAAGGCGTTATTTGTTTGACCAAATGGGAAAACATCTGTGTGAGCATTTGAAATAAGATTAAGGATTAAACGAGCAGGATTAAAAATGTTTGCAAATATCTTTGATACAGATGTTATTAGCAACTTCTGCGGCAGCTAGCTAGCTTTAGCTTGGTAGCTAGCTAGCGTTAGCTTGGTAGCTAGCTAGCGTTAGCTTGGTAGCTAGCTAGCTTTAGCTTAGTAGCTAGCTAGCTTTAGCTTGGTAGCTAGCTTTAGCTTGGTAGCTAGCTTTAGCTTGGTAGCTAGCTAGCTTTAGCTTAGTAGCTAGCTAGCACCAATGCAACCAGCCTGAAAACAAGGACCAGTAGAAACTGCAGTCATTTTCATTATTCTTAGCAATGATTTAGGAATCCATGTGAGTAAGTATTAGCTAGGTAGCCACTATTGTTGAACTTAAGTTCATGAAAATAACTAGCTAGCTAGCCACTTAACTTCCTCTGACTAGTGAGGCTTGACTGGACCGGGTTATGTGTTGTGAAGCTAGCCACAATATGGATTAGCCACAATAGTGGAATTTGCGGTTGGCCTTCAAAATAAAAGTCTCTCTTTGAAAGGGACGCAGAAGGTTACAATTGGTGGAATCATGCCATAGACTAGATAATGTTAAACAAGGTTGGAGTGTTGTAATGTGGAGCAATGAAATGGGGTATCAGTCTACTCTGTGACACTCACAGAACACAACTGTGAAGAGATGATGCAAATATTAGCATCGTAGCTCTTATCAGCAGTGGTGGGAAAAGTACCCAATTGTCATACTTGAGTAAAAGTAAAGATACCTTTTTAATTATTTGCTAAAATGTATTAAAAGTAGGCATCGCGAGTGGCGCAGCGGTCTAAGGCGCTTGCAACGCCAAGGGCCATGGGTTCAATTCCCGCTGGGGCCACCCATACTTCAAATGTGTGCCAGCTTGACTGTTAGTCGCTTTGGATAAAAGCATCTGCTAAATGGTATATATTATTATTATTTTACTTCTTGGGCACTAAGACCAGAGATTTTACTGAGCAGCAAGGTCCAGTATGTAGCTTTGTGGGCGACCCGACAAAATTCACATAGAAATGTCATTTATAGATCTGTCACTCGCATTGAAAACAAGTCTGATAAGTGGCAGATCTGTTCTATATGCGCTATTTCTATGCTTTTACTGAGCAGCACGTTAATGAAAGATGTTCATATTGTTATTTTCTTTCAGGCGGTCCCCGAGAGGAAAAAGCGGATCCTAGAGGAAGCAGTGGAACTGAGCCAGGACCATTTCAAGAAGTACCTGGCCAAGCTCAAGTCCATTAACCCACCCTGTGTGCCTTTCTTCGGTAAGACCTATATGACAGAGTGTTTTATCGTCTTTTTTTTTTTTAAACAGACACTTTTATCGAAAGCAAACTGACAGAACTGTCAACGTTGACTGTGACACATCGATTCGGTATATATGTGGCCTACGCGGGAATGGAAGCCCACGACCTTGTTGGCGCTAGCATCATGCTTCAACCCACTGAGCCGATGGACGTATTAGGTTGACTGAGGGATGTATTTAGGTAGGACTACTCTGACCATGTCGCTCTCCTCCCTGTCCCCAGGTATCTACTTGACCAACATCCTGAAGACAGAGGAGGGGAACCCCGACTTCCTGAAAAGACACGGCAAAGAGCTGATCAACTTCAGTAAGAGGAGGAAAGTAGCAGAAATCACAGGAGAGATACAGCAGTACCAGAACCAGCCTTACTGTCTCAAGGTCCAGCAGGACATCAAGGTAGGCCAATCAAAACCGGCCTTACTGTTTCAAGGTCCAGCAGGACACCGAGGTAGTGCGATCAACCAGCCTTACTGTCTCGCCTTCCCTGTGGCTCAGTTGGTAGAGCATGGTGTTTGCAACGCCAGCATGGTGTGTGCAATGCCAGGGTTGTGGGTTCGATTCCCACGGGGGGCCAGTACAAAAAAAAATACAAAAATAAAAAATGCATGAAATGAAATGTATGCATTCACTACTGTAAGTCACTCTGGATAAGCGCGTCTGCTAAATGACTAAAATGTAAAATGTAAAAATGTTTCAAGGTCCAGCAGGACACCGAGGTGGGGCAATCAGTCTGTCTGTTGGTTGGTCTGTCAGTGTATTCATAAACCCCTATTTACTTACTCTCCATCTCTCTCCATCTCTCTCCCTCTCCATCTCTCTCCATCTCTCTCCCTCTCCATCTCCCTCTTTCTCTCGCTTCCTCTCCCTCCTCCCTTTTATCTCGGCCTCTCCCTCTTCTGCACCAGAATGACAGCGTTCTCCTTGCCATTATCCACTCTAAGGAGTATTATTCATCTGACGGTCTGCATTGTGTCTGTGTTTTTGTCCCAGAGGTTTTTTGAGAACCTGAATCCGATGGGCAGTCTGGGTGAGAAGGAGTTCTCGGACTATCTGTTCAACAAGTCTCAGGAGATTGAGCCTCGCAACTGCAAGCAGCCGCCACGATTCGTAAGATTTTATTTTTATGTATCGTCCCTCAGGGTGATCAGTTCTATATCACAAAAAAAAAATGGATCAGGAAGATGAACAGCAATCAGAAACATTTTTAAATTGGAATTTCAGATGACTTCCTGAATTGACATGGAATCAAACCCCCACCCTAAACTCCAGTCCCTGTGCAGAAAATACTTTTTCATATATTCATCTGTCTTTTAACAAAGTGCTTAACAGTTACCAGGTCCTCAAACCTCCTCTTCTACCCTCTCTTCCAGCCCAGGAAGACCATGTACCCCCTGAAGTCCCCGGGGATCCGGCCGGTGCGTACCTCTACGTCAGGGACCCTGAAGGGCCACCCCGTACCCCTGGAGAGAGAGCCCCCCCACAAGATCACCTTCAGGAGCATCGCTGAGACGGAGCATGAGATCTCTTCCACAGCCTCGGTACCCACCTCACCCAACACCCCCACACCCCCGCAGTCTGCAACCTCAGACCTCATCTCTGTCTTCATGGAGCAAGACCTCTGCAACTCCTACGGTGAGGCTGGGGCACAAAGACACACTCTCTCACACACACACACACACACACACACACACACACACACACACACACACACACACACACACACACACATAGACACACACAGACACACACACACACCAATGTACAAGTACACACACACACACACACACACACACACACACACACACACAGTTGTACATGAATACACACACATGCACACACACTTATATCTGGTGAAACACTGTGAACAGTATATCTGGTGATGAAACACTGTGAACAGTATATCTGATGGTGAAACACTGTGAACAGTATATCTGATGAAACACTGTGAACAGTATATCTGGTGGTGAAACACTGTGAACAGTATATCTGGTGAAACACTGTGAACAGTATATCTGATGAAACACTGTGAACAGTGTATCTGGTGAAACACTGTGAACAGTATATCTGATGGTGAAACACTGTGAACAGTATATCTGATGGTGAAACACTGTGAACAGTATATCTGGTGAAACACTGTGAACAGTATATCTGGTGAAACACTGTGAACAGTATATCTGGTGATGAAACACTGTGAACAGTATATCTGGTGGTGAAACACTGTGAACAGTATATCTGATGGTGAAACACTGTGAACAGTATATCTGATGGTGAAACACTGTGAACAGTATATCTGATGGTGAAACACTGTGAACAGTATATCTGATGAAACACTGTGAACAGTATATCTGATGAAACACTGTGAACAGTATATCTGATGGTGAAACACTGTGAACAGTATATCTGATGAAACACTGTGAACAGTATATCTGATGATGAAACACTGTGAACAGTATATCTGGTGATGAAACACTGTGAACAGTATATCTGATGAAACACTGTGAACAGTATATCTGGTGATGAAACACTGTGAACAGTATATCTGGTGATGAAACACTGTGAACAGTATATCTGGTGAAACACTGTGAACAGTATATCTGATGGTGAAACACTGTGAACAGTATATCTGATGAAACACTGTGAACAGTATATCTGGTGAAACACTGTGAACAGTATATCTGGTGAAACACTGTGAACAGTATATCTGGTGATGAAACACTGTGAACAGTGTATCTGGTGATGAAACACTGTGAACAGTGTATCTGGTGAAACACTGTGAACAGTGTATCTGATGAAACACTGTGAACAGTATATCTGGTGATGAAACACTGTGAACAGTGTATCTGGTGATGAAACACTGTGAACAGTATATCTGGTGAAACACTGTGAACAGTGTATCTGGTGAAACACTGTGAACAGTATATCTGGTGAAACACTGTGAACAGTATATCTGGTGATATTGGTAGAATCGATATATTTCAACATCTGTCTTAATTTTACAGGTGGAAACTCCATATTCGCTAATGTTCTCCTCCCTCCCTCAAGTGAGTGTTACTGATGTTCTGTATGATGTGGTGTCTCCCGTCCCGTCCCGTCCCGTCCCGTCCGTCCGTCCGTCCGTCCGTCCGTCTGTCTGTCTGTCCCGTCTGTCCCGTCTGTCTGTCCCGTCTGTCCCGTCTGTCTGTCCCGTCTGTCCTGTCCCGTCTGTCTGTCCCGTCTGTCTGTCCTGTCCCGTCTGTCCGTCTGTCCGTCTGTCTGTCCCGTCTGTCCCGTCTGTCTGTCTGTCTGGTCTGTCTGTCCCGTCTGTCTGTCTGTCTGGTCTGTCTGTCTGGTCTGTCCCGTCTGTCTGTCCCGTCTGTCTGTCCCGTCTGTCTGGTCTGTCTGTCTGGTCTGTCTGTCTGTCTGGTCTGTCTGTCTGTCTGGTCTGTCTGTCTGGTCTGTCTGTCTGTCTGTCTGTCCCGTCTGTCTGTCTGTCCCGTCTGTCTGTCTGGTCTGTCTGTCTGGTCTGTCTGTCTGTCTGTCTGTCTGTCTGTCCCGTCTGTCTGGTCTGTCCCGTCTGTCTGTCCCGTCTGTCTGTCTGTCTGTCTGTCGTTAGGAAACAGAGCTCCTTAGCTTGATCCCATGGAGGATGCTGATAGACTGGGCTCTGTGTGTGTATATATGTGTCTAGTCCCCCCCCGCTGTGTCGAGTCCCCCCCCCCGCTGTGTCGAGTCCCCCCCCCCCGCTGTGTCGAGTCCCCCCCCCCGCTGTGTCGAGTCCCCCTCCCGCTGTGTCGAGTCCCCCCCCCGCTGTGTCGAGTCCCCCCCCCCCCCGCTGTGTCGAGTCCCCCCCCCCCGCTGTGTCGAGTCCCCCCCCCGCTGTGTCGAGTCCCCCCCCCCGCTGTGTCGAGTCCCCCCCCCCGCTCTGTCGAGTCCCCCCCCCCGCTGTGTCGAGTCCCCCCCCCCCCCGCTGTGTCGAGTCCCCCCCCCCCCGCTGTGTCGGTCCCCCCCCCCGCTGTGTCGAGTCCCCCCCCCGCTGTGTCGAGTCCCCCCCCCCCGCTGTGTCGAGTCCCCCCCCCCGCTGTGTCGAGTCCCCCCCCCCGCTGTGTCGAGTCCCCCCCCCCCCCCCCCCCGCTGTGTCGAGTCCCCCCCCCGCTGTGTCGAGTCCCCCCCGCTGTGTCGAGTCTCCCCCCCCCCCGCTGTGTCGAGTCCCCCCCTCAGTCTACTGTATGACAACTGCTGCTGTTAAAAGGGATTTATAAATACATTTGATTGATTGATCTCTTGTACCCTGATATGTGTAGAGTTCCAGTCAGTATCTTGTGGAAGCCTTCACCAGCTAGGAGAGGACTTACTCAAGCCTCCTCCACTTCCCCCACGCAGGAAGGATGCTTTCTCTGAGGCCAAGGTTAAAACACACACACACACCACTGTTTTTGTATGGAAAATATGGCACGGGACATTTGAACGGCAGAATTTTAATTTACCATACATTTAAGAAATGTACCGGACCCGTATGCATTTGGTTACGTAACCTGATTAGGCCGTTCACACACAGTGCTCAGAATGACAGAAATCACATCTAGATTATGGTAATTTATCTTAACAGAAAATGGAATTCGGATGCAACGAATTCCGATGAGCAATTTTCAAGATGTCGGAATAGATAGGTGGCGCGAGTCCATAATGCTTGGAGAAGATTTCCCTAAAGTACATTTGAATGACATTTCCAAAAATGATATAGCCTAAATGGCTTACTCTTCTTTCTTGTCTGTACATAAATAAATACAATTATTCAAAATAGGCTACTACACCAAAAAGCCGGAATCGAACCAGGGTCTGTAGTGACACCTCTAGCACTGAGATGCAGTGCCTTAGACCGCTGCAACACTCGGGAACCCAAGAAGGGTCCGCAGTTGGGCCCAAGAAGGGCCCGCAGTTTGGGCTCAAGAAGGGCCCGCAGTTTGGGCCCCAAGAAGGGCCCGCAGTTTGGGCTCAAGAAGGGCCCGCAGTTTGGGCCCCAAGAAGGGCCCGCAGTTTGGGCCCCAAGAAGGGCCCGCAGTTTGGGCCCCAAGAAGGGCCCGCAGTTTGGGCCCCAAGAAGGGCCCGCAGTTTGGGCCCCAAGAAGGGCCCGCAGTTTGGGCTCAAGAAGGGCCCGCAGTTTGGGCAGCGAGCGCAGCAGATGACCAAATAGATGACGGTTGAGTTGTGACTGTCAGTGAAAAGCAGAGCGACCCAGCCAGGCATATCGCAATATATAAAAAAAAAAAAAAGAATACAATCGTGGAAAAACAGTTTGGAAAACAAATGGCTGTTGCTGTAAAGATGAGACAATGACAAAGACTCCAATCAGTCTTTTTAGTTATCAAACCTTACCTTTATTGAGTGAAAAGTCTTATTGGCACCAGGGAAGAACATCAGCCATATCCCACAGGGAGAGTAGTGCGCATAGTCACTGTCTTTATCGTTGGGTCAGTGCCACTTAAGTTAGGTTTTTGAAACAATAATTTCCTCCTCCAGGTAAGATGGACGTCATATTCTATTAGTGTCTTCACCTTCTCGAAAGGCCTTGATGTGACACAGTCGTTTTTATTGAACTGTTTGTCAGTGTCAGCAGTGTAGGCTGCTACCCTGTCATTTGTTGTATTCAAAAATAAATATTCTGCTAATCAGCTCCTCCAGTCATATAAAGTGTAGTAGAATTGCAGGAAATGTGTTTTTTTTTTTTTTTAAAGGCCAACATTTTCCTGTGCAAAGAAAGGAGAGGAAAGGTAGGCTCTCTGATATAGCCTACTCTAAATTAAATCCAAATCAAATCACATTTTATTTGTCACATGCGCCGAATACAACACCTTACCGTAAAATGCTTACTTACAAGCCCTTAATCAACAATGCAGTTTTAAGAGTTAAAAATAAGAATTAGCATAGGCTATTTATTTATAAGCAAGGTAAGACATACCTCATATGTAGTAAAACGTTCAGGTTTCAAACAATTAAGTCTATGTTTTATAAATGCATACTGCCTCCAGCTCGTCTCAAAGTGGTGTGATGCGCTGACGAAGCCTACCTTCCCCTGCCTACCTTCCGCTGCCTACCTTCCGCAGCCTACCTTCCGCTGCCTACCTTCCGCTGCCTACCTTCCGCAGCCTACCTTCCGCTGCCTACCTTCCGCTGCCTACCTTCCGCTGCCTACCTTCCGCTGCCTACCTTCCGCTGCCTACCTTCCGCTGCCTACCTTCCGCTGCCTACCTTCCCCTGCCTACCTTCCGCTGCCTACCTTCCGCAGCCTACCTTCCGCAGCCTACCTTCCGCAGCCTACCTTCCGCTGCCTACCTTCCGCTGCCTACCTTCCGCTGCCTACCTTCCGCTGCCTACCTTCCGCTGCCTACCTTCCGCTGCCTACCTTCCGCTGCCTACCTTCCGCTGCCTACCTTCCGCAGCCTACCTTCCGCAGCCTACCTTCCGCAGCCTACCTTCCGCAGCCTACCTTCCGCAGCCTACCTTCCGCAGCCTACCTTCCGCAGCCTACCTTCCGCAGCCTACCTTCCGCAGCCTACCTTCCGCAGCCTACCTTCCGCTGCCTACCTTCCGCAGCCTACCTTCCGCAGCCTACCTTCCGCAGCCTACCTTCCGCAGCCTACCTTCCGCAGCCTACCTTCCGCAGCCTACCTTCCGCTGCCTACCTTCCGCTGCCTACCTTCCGCTGCCTACCTTCCGCTGCCTACCTTCCGCTGCCTACCTTCCGCAGCCTACCTTCCGCAGCCTACCTTCCGCTGCCTACCTTCCGCTGCCTACCTTCCGCTGCCTACCTTCCGCAGCCTACCTTCCGCTGCCTACCTTCCGCAGCCTACCTTCCGCTGCCTACCTTCCGCAGCCTACCTTCCGCAGCCTACCTTCCGCAGCCTACCTTCCGCAGCCTACCTTCCGCAGCCTACCTTCCGCAGCCTACCTTCCGCAGCCTACCTTCCGCAGCCTACCTTCCGCTGCCTACCTTCCGCAGCCTACCTTCCGCTGCCTACCTTCCGCTGCCTACCTTCCGCAGCCTACCTTCCGCTGCCTACCTTCCGCAGCCTACCTTCCGCTGCCTACCTTCCGCAGCCTACCTTCCGCAGCCTACCTTCCGCTGCCTACCTTCCGCTGCCTACCTTCCGCTGCCTACCTTCCGCAGCCTACCTTCCGCTGCCTACCTTCCGCAGCCTACCTTCCGCTGCCTACCTTCCGCAGCCTACCTTCCGCAGCCTACCTTCCGCTGCCTACCTTCCGCTGCCTACCTTCCGCAGCCTACCTTCCGCAGCCTACCTTCCGCTGCCTACCTTCCGCTGCCTACCTTCCGCTGCCTACCTTCCGCTGCCTACCTTCCGCTGCCTACCTTCCGCTGCCTACCTTCCGCTGCCTACCTTCCGCTGCCTACCTTCCGCTGCCTACCTTCCGCTGCCTACCTTCCGCTGCCTACCTTCCGCTGCCTACCTTCCGCTGCCTACCTTCCGCAGCCTACCTTCCGCTGCCTACCTTCCGCTGCCTACCTTCCGCAGCCTACCTTCCGCTGCCTACCTTCCGCAGCCTACCTTCCGCTGCCTCTCTTCCGCAGCCTACCTTCCGCAGCCATCCTTCCGCAGCCTACCTTCCGCAGCCTACCTTCCGCTGCCTACCTTCCGCTGCCTACCTTCCGCTGCCTACCTTCCGCTGCCTACCTTCCGCAGCCTACCTTCCGCAGCCTACCTTCCGCAGCCTACCTTCCGCTGCCTACCTTCCGCAGCCTACCTTCCGCAGCCTACCTTCCGCTGCCTACCTTCCGCTGCCTACCTTCCGCTGCCTACCTTCCGCTGCCTACCTTCCGCAGCCTACCTTCCGCAGCCTACCTTCCGCTGCCTACCTTCCGCAGCCTACCTTCCGCTGCCTACCTTCCGCAGCCTACCTTCCGCTGCCTCTCTTCCGCAGCCTACCTTCCGCAGCCATCCTTCCGCAGCCTACCTTCCGCAGCCTACCTTCCGCTGCCTACCTTCCGCTGCCTACCTTCCGCTGCCTACCTTCCGCTGCCTACCTTCCGCAGCCTACCTTCCGCAGCCTACCTTCCGCAGCCTACCTTCCGCTGCCTACCTTCCGCAGCCTACCTTCCGCAGCCTACCTTCCGCTGCCTACCTTCCGCTGCCTACCTTCCGCTGCCTACCTTCCGCTGCCTACCTTCCGCAGCCTACCTTCCGCAGCCTACCTTCCGCTGCCTACCTTCCGCAGCCTACCTTCCGCTGCCTACCTTCCGCAGCCTATGCATTTGAATGGCGAATGGTGAAGCGCGCTTCAATTACCAGTTGAGAAATAAACATTTAGTCTCTTTTTAAAATCATGGACAAAAATGGATCGGAGCTCATTATTTCACAATGGGATCTTTTTTTTTCTTCTCTTCCCCCGGACAATTTATTTATCGGCTTTTCTTATTTAATTTTTGGCTAAAAGCCGGCTATTACCAGCTAGAGGAAACCCTGATACTCACGTGAATACAATGTCCTCCTTAGTGCTTGTTGCATTTCAAGTTTGTGTGTTCTTGTGAAATAGGATGCTCTTGGTAACATAGTGTAGAGTACGCCGTTTATTGTTGTGAAATATTGGTGTTGAATTCTTTTGAAATATGTTTCTCTGTGAGTTTAATCTGACTGCTTATTAACAATGACTGTTTTTAATCCTGTTTTTGTTTTTTAATTCAGGTATATGTTTCTTTGTTAGTTTATCTAACTGTGACCACTGTGTGTTCTAGTTGAGTTCCAGGTCTGATAGTCCTCCAGCCATCCCCCCCAGGCTACCCCCTCCTCTCCCCAGGATCCAGCCCCGCGTCCCGGTCTACAACGGCCCCAGCGACGGCCCCCTCTCCAGCCCCCCACTACCACCTCCCCGGGACCCCCAGCCAGACACCCCTCCACCTATCCCCCAGAGACCCCCAGAGATCTTCATCAACTACCCCTTGAACCTTCAACCCTCCCCCGTCGGACGCTTCCACTGGGACTTTTGCAGCTCCCCGTCGTCCCCCGGCACGCCCCCGGGCACCCCGTCTCCCCGCATCCCCCGACGGAGCTGCCCCCTCAGCGCCAGTCAGAACAGTCTCTGCCCGCTCCCGCTGCCCATCATGGCGCCCCCCGTGCCCCCTCGCCACAACTCCAACTCCTCCGCCCAGCTCCCCAAACTCCCCCCAAAGACCTACAAGAGGGAGCTGTTGCCGCCCCCATTACAGAGCCTCTCATTGGTGGAGAACACGGACACTAGCCAATGAGGAGCCTTCTGCTTCTTTTGTTGTTTATTGTTTTTTGTTGTCAACATGGAAGCCTTTGAGTTGCTCCACACAATACAAACTGCAAACAAACTATGTCCTACATCAAACTATGACCTACCTGATGACCTGGAGCGGATAAAAACAAACTAATCATGATTTTTAAAGCTACTGATCGTAAAGAAGACTTAGTTTCCAACCCCGCCCACTCATCTCCTGACACGCCTCTCAGGAATCAGTAGCTCCACCTTCATGCCAATAGAAAATACACCACAGTGTGCCAGCCAATGAACAAGTAGCCTCAAGACACTGATTCAAACTCCTCCTCTCTGTGTGTGTGTGTGTGTGTGTGTGTGCGCATGTCACATACCTGTACACAGCACAACACACACGTCACTGTGTTTCTTGGTACAGACATCCCACTCTGTGCTAGAGTGGACAGGACAACAAGCTATGCTCTAGCAGTTGCCCTCCTCCTATCCTGACAAGTGGTTTTATGTTTTTACCCCGGGGCTCTCCAGCCTGTCCTGGTCCAGTGTGGTAACCTCATACTCTGTGTTTCCGTTGTTCCATTGGCACACTGTAGTGCTAGGAGCAGCATTCACTCACTCACCCAGGACGTCAGTGGCTCACTTGTGGCTCACTGACAGACAGACAGTCACTGGACCTGTTCGGACCTCACTGCTCTTTTATGATCAAACTTATCAATTGCTCTGTACCGCGGTTTCTGTACCGAGGTTTCTGTACTGCGGTTTCTGTCTGGAGCAAGCATGAGCAGAGTGTTTTCAGAATCCTCTGAGGCCTCTCAACTCTTCCCATTGTGTTCTGTTGTTCTCTACTAAACTCTTAATTTAGTAGCCAAAGTTTTTATTTGATTCAGGGGGATAACTAAGGGATAAAACTTTTTTCTATTTTTTTTTGGAGGAGGAGGAATGATAAGACAAACTAAAAATGGGATGCAAATTATATTTAATTCATTCAGAACTGACTGAAAGCGTTTAGCAAAAAAACAAAAAAATTGTTTTTTGCTACGGTGTGCGACTAATGAATAAACACCCCCCCCTGCTGGTCGTAGCTACACCCTCTACTTCAGATGTTAGACTTTAATCCCACAGCACTGACCTCTAACCTATAACCTGAGGCAGGGAGCCATTCAGAATGAGGGAGAGAGACAGACGGATGGACAGATGGGAGGACAGATGGACGGTGAGTGTCGGGTAGGATCCACTTGCACATTTAGCTGGAGCAGGGCAGCAGGGACGTCTAGTTGTCTACCCTCGTCAGTCATGTGATGGAGAAGTCTGTCTGTGTCTGGACTATAGAAAACGATAGAGGCCTCTAGTGGTCAAAAGGCTATATTAGCATGGGCAGCGCCATTGAGGGCTTCCATCGTGCTTCCGCCATTTTAAAGTAGTCAAGATTGGCAACTGGGTGGGGATTCCTGTGAGTTGTAGCCTCAATGGCGCTGCCCGTGCTGTCACAGACGCTTAATGGCGCTGATATAAATATGAGTCCTCTATCTATCTCTATGGAGCTGCCCATGCTGTCACGGCGCTGATATAAATGAGTCCTCTATCCATCTCTATGGGGCTGTGATATAAATAAGTCCTCTATCTATCTCTATGGAGCTGCCCATGCTGTCAGACGCTATAATGGCACAGACATAAATGAGTCCTCTATCTATCTCTATGGAGCTGCCCATGCTGTCACAGACATAAATGAGTTCTCTATCTATCTCTATGGAGCTGCCCATGCTGTCAGACGCTATAGTGGCACAGATATAAATGAGTCCTCTATCTCTCTATGTAGCTGCCCATGCTG
Organism: Salmo trutta; assembly: GCF_901001165.1. Classification (NCBI taxonomy): domain Eukaryota; kingdom Metazoa; phylum Chordata; class Actinopteri; order Salmoniformes; family Salmonidae; genus Salmo; species Salmo trutta. The sequence continues at coordinate 39,838,394 of NC_042989.1, forward strand.
TCACAGACATAAATGAGTCCTCTATCTATCTCTATGGAGCTGCCCATGCTGTCAGACGCTATAGTGGCACAGATATAAATGAGTCCTCTATCTATCTCTATGGAGCTGCCCATGCTGTCAGATGCTATAATGGCACAGATATAAATGAGTCCTCTATCTATCTCTATGGAGCTGCCCATGCTGTCACAGACATAAATTAGTTCTCTATCTATCTCTATGGAGCTGCCCATGCTGTCAGACGCTATAGTGGCACAGATATAAATGAGTCCTCTATCTAGCTCTATGGAGCTGCCCATGCTGTCACAGACATAAATGAGTTCTCTATCTATCTCTATGGAGCTGCCCATGCTGTCACAGACATAAATGAGTTCTCTATCTATCTCTATGGAGCTGACCATGCTGTCAGACGCTATAGTGGCACAGATATAAATGAGTCCTCTATCTATCTCTATGGAGCTGCCCATGCTGTCAGATGCTATAATGGCACAGATATAAATGAGTCCTCTATCTATCTCTATGGAGCTGCCCATGCTGTCACAGACATAAATGAGTCCTCTATCTATCTCTATGGAGCTGCCCATGCTGTCAGATGCTATAATGGCACAGATATAAATGAGTCCTCTATCTATCTCTTATGCCTGGACAAAGCCCAGATCTAAGAAGAGTAGGATGAGTGACAACCACATTGAGATCTCTCTTTATTAGCAGCCAGACTTTTCTTTCTCCAGCTCCTTGAAGGGATACTTTGGGATTTTGCCCCAGTGTACTTCCCCAGAGTCAGATGAATTTGTGTATACCATTTTTTTACATCTCTGTGTCCAGCGTGAAGGAGGTTAGAGGTAGTTTCGTGAGCCAATGCTAACTAGCGTTAGCGCAATGACTGGAAGTCTATGGGTATCTACTAGCATGCTCTTTTTTTTTAAAGCTAACCTGGTCCCAGATCTGTTTGGCCTTTTGGCCTACTCTGTTCTCTTATGGCCATTTGTCATGACAATTCCATATGGTGTTGGCAAGAACAGACTGGCAGACAGGCTAGCTAAAAAGCCAAGATGATGTCTTAACCCAAACTAAGTGCCCGTAAAGGTTTGTGCTGCTGTCTGTCTGTCCAACACTATCTGCAGCTCTTCTACCATCATCCCCAGTACTGTACCAGCCTGCAGTGTCGGTATGGAAATTCAGCACTGGACGCCTCATACGCATCAACCCCACCAAAGCCTGGAACAAATGGACAGTTGGCTCCTTTAGTGGACAAACTGGGGGACTGCTCCACAGCGCCCCTAGTGGATCGGAGGACAAACAGCTCCCCCTGAGTGGACAAACTGGGGACTGCTCCACAGCGCCCCTAGTGGATAGGAGGACAAACAGCTCCCCCCGAGTGGACAAACTGGGGACTGCTCCACAGCGCCCCTAGTAGATAGGAGGACAAACAGCTCCCCCCGAGTGGACAAACTGGGGGCTGCTCCACAGCGCCCCTAGTGGATAGGAGGACAAACAGCTCCCCCCGAGTGGACAAACTGGGGACTGCTCCACAGCGCCCCTAGTAGATAGGAGGACAAACAGCTCCCCCTGAGTGGACAAACTGGGGACTGCTCCACAGCGCCCCTAGTGGATAGGAGGACAAACAGCTCCCCCCGAGTGGACAAACTGGGGACTGCTCCACAGCGTCCCTAGTAGATAGGAGGACAAACAGCTCCCCCCGAGTGGACAAACTGGGGGCTGCTCCACAGCGCCCCTAGTGGATAGGAGGACAAACAGCTCCCCCCGAGTGGACAAACTGGGAACAAGGGGCTGTTTCAGATATCTGGACTCTATTAACCAGGTGTCACTGTCCTTCTCTCTCTCCTCTCAAAAAAAAATGCCATTTAATTTTAAAATACTGAAATAACATGGATCATGCTCAGATGTGCCTCTTTTTTATTTCGTTTTCTTTACAGAGTAAGCGAAAGGTGTCTTTAAATGCTATTAAAAAAAACTCATACGATAAATAAATATGGTTGGCTATGTAATGCTTAGAACAAAAATATGTACACTACAAAGGTTTGTGGATACTGTGCATATAACATGTATACACTAACTAAATAATTTGTATAAAGTGATTTCTCATTCTCATTGTATTATATTTTATATATATATATATATATATATATACCACTCCCCTCCACTGCACCCTTCTGGTCAAACGTTGCCTATCAAACCAATGTTGCTACAGTCAGATAAAACGGATAATTGTGTCGCCTACTTTTTTAGTTTACAGACAATCTCCCCCCAGCAGACGTAGAATGTCAACCCCGGGAGTTAAACGGAAGAAATTCGTGTCCCTAAGCTGAGTTCCAGATTTACTTGTGTTGTCTTGCCAACTGTTATGATGTCACACCGCTGGTGGTAGTGGAGGGAAATAGACTTTACTTTACTTTTTGCTTCCTAACAGTTTACCCACAGTTTACCCACCGTTTACCCACAGTTTTACCCACAGTTTTACCCACAGTTTTACCCACCGTTTTACCCACCGTTTTACCCACCGTTTACCCACCGTTTACCCACAGTTTTATCCACAGTTTTATCCACCGTTTTATCCACCATTTACCCACAGTTTACCCACCGTTTATCCACAGTTTACCCACCGTTTACCCACCGTTTACCCACAGTCTTACCCACAGTTTTACCCACCGTTTACCCACAGTTTTACAGAAAAATTCACTCATTATTGGCAGTGTTACTTTTTCCATCACAACAGGCGATCAGAGTTTACCCACCTATTTCTGTTTGTTCTACCACTAACATCACTGACCGCAAGTCATGGGTTATTATGGCATTGTACTGTATGTTGTTGTCATGACACGTGACGATGACCATAGGAGTTGGCAATACAGTACAAACAGATGTGGGACTCAAGTTAGTTTCTCTCTCCTCCAAGCCAGTGTAAAATAATGATTTTGCGTTCCAAATGGCACCATATTCCCTACATAGTGCACTACTTTTGAACAGAGCCCCATGGGTCCTGGTAAAAAAAAAAAAAGTATTGCACTATGTAGGGAACATGGTGCCATTTTGGATGGACACTAAGTAAATGTACAGTTAAACATCATGGAGAGCACTTACTGACTTAGAAGTACCGCCTCCTAACTAATGATGCCTTCTGATAGGTCTGTTTCCTTTGTAGTACCGCCTCCTAACTAATGATGCCTTCTGATAGGTCTGCTTCCTTTAGTACCGCCTCCTAACTAATGATGCCTTCTGATAGGTCTGTTTCCTTTGTAGTACCTCCTCCTAACTAATGATGCCTACTGATAGGTCTGTTTCCTTTGTAGTACCGCCTCCTAACTAATGATGCCTTCTGATAGGTCTGCTTCCTTTGTAGTACCTCCTCCTAACTAATGATGCCTTCTGATAGGTCTGCTTCCTTTGTAGTACCTCCTCCTAACTAATGATGCCTTCTGATAGGTCTGCTTCCTTTGTAGTACCTCCTCCTAACTAATGATGCCTTCTGATAGGTCTGCTTCCTTTGTAGTACCTCCTCCTAACTAATGATGCCTTCTGATAGGTCTGCTTCCTTTGTAGTACCTCCTCCTAACTAATGATGCCTTCTGATAGGTCTGCTTCCTTTGTAGTACCTCCTCCTAACTAATGATGCCTTCTGATAGGTCTGCTTCCTTTGTAGTACCTCCTCCTAACTAATGATGCCTTCTGATAGGTCTGCTTCCTTTGTAGTACCTCCTCCTAACTAATGATGCCTACTGATAGGTCTGTTTCCTTTGTAGTACCTCCTCCTAACTAATGATGCCTTCTGATAGGTCTGCTTCCTTTAGTACCGCCTCCTAACTAATGATGCCTTCTGATAGGTCTGTTTCCTTTGTAGTACCTCCTCCTAACTAATGATGCCTTCTGATAGGTCTGTTTCCTTTGTAGTACCGCCTCCTAACTAATGATGCCTTCTGATAGGTCTGTTTCCTTTGTAGTACCGCCTCCTAACTAATGATGCCTTCTGATAGGATGGGGTCTGGTTTTGAAAATACTTTAAAACGCTAAATACTGTTATTATTAAAACCAAGGTTGGAATTGTTGCATTAAAACATTTTTCTGAGTGAGAAAAACAGAACACGCCATTTGTGCACTTTAGGCTGTCCTGTTAAAGAGGTGTCGGTGAGATAGGTCTTGTCTGTTAATGCCATGAGGTATAATGGAGACTGTTAAATAGGTATTGTCTGTTTATTAAACTCACTTTCCCCATCAGGACTAAAGAAACCAGGGTTAGGCTCAATTCCAGACAATTCAGGAAATACACTGAAATTACAATTCTTGTGCTTTTCAATTATGAAAATTTAGAATTTGGTTTTACTTTCTGAATTGAAATGGAATTGACCCCAACCCTGACGTTATGATCGATTCACACTACAGGGCCGACCCGAACAGTACTGGACTGGATATTATCTTTTCACATTGTCCTTTTCCAGTGTGTGGTTCAAGCAACTATGGTGGATACTGGATGTGTAACCAGCCCCTGTAGAGCTTGGCTTGGTGTGGCTCAGTAGTATGAAAAGGGTACTAGTACCACTTCACCTTTCCCCGACAACATCTCCACGAGCCTGGGCTAGTGCCCTAGTTTAGACCAGAGCCTGGGCTAGTGCCCTAGTTTAGACCAGAGCCTGGGCTAGTGCCCTAGTTTAGACCAGAGCCTGGGCTAGTGCCCTAGTTTAGACCAGAGCCTGGGCTAGTGCCCTAGTTTAGACCAGAGCCTGGGCTAGTGCCCTAGTTTAGACCAGAGCCTGGGCTAGTGCCCTAGTTTAGACCAGAGCCTAGGCTAGTGCCCTAGTTTAGACCAGAGCCTGGGCCAGTGCCCTAGTTTAGACCAGAGCCTGGGCTAGTGCCCTAGTTTAGACCAGAGCCTGGGCTAGTGCCCTAGTTTAGACCAGAGCCTGGGCTAGTGCCCTACATGTAACTGACAAAATAAAGGAAACGCTTGAGGAAATGAGGGATATTGTAAGCAGGTACTTCCCCACAGGTGTGGAATTAACATCCTGTCATTCTTAGGGTCATGTATAAAAATGCTGGGCAGGCCATGTTGGCCATTATTTTGGCTACCCTGGCTAGAAATCGCAGTGACTTTGAGAGGAGTGATTTGTTGGGACACGTTTGCCAGGTGCTTCAGTGGCAGACTGCTCCACTTGCTGATGTTTCACAATATGCCATGGTCGTCTCAGTCACCAGATCTCAACCAAATTTAACACTTCTGGGAGATTCTGGAGCGGCACCTGAGCGGCAGCGTTTTCCACCACCATCAACAAAACACACAATTATGGAATTTCTCGTGGAAGAACGGTATCGCACATAACCAAGGTAAGTAAGGGGGTATTTTCTGCGTACCCCCTGATAAATTGTAAACTTTTAGCTAAAACAGAATAATTATATAACTACTCTTTTTATATAATTACATCTGAACACTGACTGAATGCGCGTACATCAAGTAAAGTATCAACTGACTTGTTGCGTTGCGGCCATAGAAATATAATCCATAGAAGGGATTTGGAACTTTTCACTGGTAAACTCAAAATGGCTGCCAGTCCTGATTTGAATAGTCACTTTAGTTCTATTTGTCTTTGTCCTGTCAGTGAATAGCTAATCGGCCTTTTGCAAGTTTCAAAATACAATTGTGGGGGAAATATGTTTGGAAAGCAATTGCTGAAAAGAGAAGATTTAATCTGTCCGTACAGGCTACTATTTTGTATATCAACAGTGACGAACAGCACTGTTTTCCCAAAGTAACTCGAGCCTATTTTGGGACCATCACCAGTGAGAAGACTAGGCTACGCATATTCATGCTATCTTTATCATCGGCTGAGTCAGTGCTCCTGGAAAGTTGATTTAGTAGTCTACGGTAGCCTATAATATATATATTTCCTTCTTTTTATTGGCCCTGACCCATGTCAAGACGTTTTTATTCATCTGTTTGACAGGGGAAAGAGGAATTCCTAGTCAGTGGTACAACAGAACGCCTTCAACTGAAGTGTGTCTTCCATATTTAACACAACCCCTCTGAATCAGAGAGGTGTGGGGGGGGGGCTGCCTTAATCGACATCCACGTTTTCAGCGCCCAGCCTACAGTGGGTTAACTGCCTTGTTCATGGGCCAGAACGACAGATTTTTACCTTGTCAGCTCGGGGATTCGATCCAGCAACCTTTCGGTTACTAGCCCAACGTTCTAACAGACAGATCAATTAAAAAGAAACAAATATTCTGATCACGTCTCCTTTCATGTAGACCTAAATAACGTAGATTTGAATGAAATGTGTTTATAAAAATTTCCCCATGTGTGGAAATCCTCCAAAACGCTGAACTTTATTCAACTATGTGATTAAATGCGACGTTAGAATGTGTTATTACAATTTCCTGTAAATTACAATTACCTGTAAATTACAATTTCCTGTAAATTACAATTACCTGTAAATTACAATTTCCTGTAAATTACAATTTCCTGTAAATTACAATTACCTGTAAATTACAATTTCCTGTAAATTACAATTACCTGTAAATTACAATTTCCTGTAAATTACAATTTCCTGTAAACGGAGAATTGGGTGCCATTTGGGACACGGTTGTCTTTCTTTTTTTCAGGACCTCCGTGTTGGTCAGAGCGACTGATCTGGGATGAGCCGAAATCACTTCTGATTTTCAAGTGTTCTTCTTGTTTCAGGATCTTTCTTATCCACCTTATTGTCTTTAGGGGCCCTTGTACGGCAGCGCTGTGCTGTTACAGGGATGTCTAGTGTGTAATGCTAGTCATGCAGGCTGGTCAATCTTTCAGATGATGCTGCAGTACAAACCTTAGAGATGGAATCAGCAGGTGAGGGAAGCGGTGCCACTGGCTGCCTCACCACCATTGTTATTGTTGCAGACCTTAGACTATCTGTGATCAGTATAGTCTCTCACACACAGTACAGTCTCTCTATCACACAGTACAGTCTCTCTATCACACACACAGTACAGTCTCTCTATCACACACACAGTACAGTCTCTCTATCACACACACAGTACAGTCTCTATCACACACACAGTACAGTCTCTCTATCACACAGTACAGTCTCTCTATCACACACACAGTACAGTCTCTCTATCACACAGTACAGTCTCTCTATCACACACACAGTACAGTCTCTCTATCACACACACAGTACAGTCTCTCTATCACACACACAGTACAGTCTCTCTATCACACACACAGTACAGTCTCTATCACACACACAGTACAGTCTCTCTATCACACAGTACAGTCTCTCTATCACACACACAGTACAGTCTCTCTATCACACAGTACAGTCTCTCTATCACACACACAGTACAGTATCTCTATCACACAGTACAGTCTCTCTATCACACAGTACAGTCTCTCTATCACACACACAGTACAGTCTCTCTATCACACACACAGTACAGTCTCTCTATCACACACACAGTACAGTCTCTCTATCACACACAGTACAGTCTCTCTATCACACACACAGTACAGTCTCTCTATCACACACACAGTACAGTCTCTCTATCACACACACAGTACAGTCTCTCTATCACACACACAGTACAGTCTCTCTATCACACACACAGTACAGTCTCTCTATCACACACAGTACAGTCTCTCTATCACACACACAGTACAGTCTCTCTATCACACACACAGTACAGTCTCTCTCTCCCACACAGTACAGAGTCTCTCTCTTTCTCTCTCACACAGTACTGCAGACCTCATGGGTTGGTCTCTCAAATGCTGGTTTCTCTCCCACAGTGCTGTTAGTCCTCTGGGTTGGTCTTGTGACAGACCATAGATGCTAATCAAGTAGCCAGTGTGCAAGAGATTTGGTTGCTGTGCTGATTGCTCGGATGGTGTCCCACAGTGCTGTAGACCTCTGGGTCAGTCTGTCAGACAGTCTTTCAGATAGTCTATATCTCACACAGTGCTGTAGTCTTTGTCGGTTGATCTCTCAAATAGTGCTGCAGACTTCTAGGTTGGTCTCCCAGACAGTCTCCCTCTCTCATACAGTGCTGCAGGGCCCCTCACTGTCCTCCTCGCTCTCATCCCACACTGCAACACCTCCCATGGCTCCTGCCTGGACGTGGCCAACTCTCGGCTGGGTTTGGAACCTAGAAGACGGGGAATGAGACAGGGAATTAGACCCTTCATCAACCTGTATTATAATGTAGAAGGAACCAGTACTCCTTACCTTAGCTTTTTGAAGTTAGGAAATGTCTGCCTCTCAGTGGCTTGAACCGGTCTGAAGCCTTGTGGTGTATTCTCCTTTACTGGTGCTGCATCTTCCTAGTTCACACAGTGTAAAGGGAACAGGATTAGATATCTCCCTAGTTCACATCGTGATAAAGGAACAGGATTAGATATCTCCCTAGTTCACATCGTGATAAAGGAATAGGATTAGATATCTCCCTAGTTCACATCGTGATAAGGGAACAGGATTAGATATCTCCCTAGTTCACATCGTGATAAGGGAATAGGATTAGATGTAGATACTGTAGAAAACATTGTAGCAGAGATCATATCTGTCCTGGCCAGATCCTAGCCTGGTCCCTATTCTTTTTGCAATGACAAGACAAGTAGCTACCCTTTGCCTTGATGACAGCTTTGCACATTATTGGAATTCTCTCAACCTGCTTCACCTGGAATGCTTTTCCAACAGTCTTGAAGGAGTTCCCACCTATACTGAGCACTGCTGGCTGCTGTTCCTTCACTCTGTGGTCCAACTCATCCCAAACCATCTCAGTTGGGTTGAGGTCAGGTGATTGTGGAGGCCAGGTCATCTGATGCAGCACTCCATCACTCTCCTTCTTGGTCAAATAGCCCTTACACAGCCTGGAGGTGTGTTGGGTCATTGTCCTGTTGAAAAACAAATGATAGTCCCACTAAGCGCAAACCAGATGGGATGGCGTATCGCTGCAGAATGCTGTGGTTGCCATGCTGGTTAAGTGTGCCTTGAATTCTAAATAAATCACAGACAGTGTCACCAGCAAAGCATCCCCACACCATCACACCACCTCCTCCATGCTTCACAGTGGGAACCACACATGCGGAGATCATCCGTCCACCTACTCTGCGTCTCACAAAGACACCACGGTTGGAACCAAAAATCTCAAATTTGGACTCATCAGACCAAAGGACAGATTTCCACCAGTCTAATGTCCATGGCTCATATTTCTTGGCCCAACAAGTCTCTTCTTCTTATTGGTGTCTTTAGTAGTGGTTTCTTTGCAGCAATTCCACAATGAAGGCCTGATTCATACTGTCTCCTCTGAACAGTTGATGTTGAGATGTGTCTGTTACTTGAACTCTGTGAAGCATTTATTTGGGCTGCAATCTGAGGTGCAGTTAACTCTAATGAACATATCCTCTGCAGCAGAGGTAACTCTGGGTCTTCCTTTCCTGTGGCGGTCCTCATGAGAGCCAGTTTCATCGTAGCGCTTGATGGTTTTTGCGACTGCACTTGAAGAAACTTTCAAAGTTCTTGAAATTTTCATGATTGACTGACCTTCATGTCTTAAAGTAATGATGGACTGTCGTTTCTCTTTGCATATTTGAGCTGTTCTTGCCATAATATGGACTTGGTCTTTTACCAAATAGGGCTATCTTCTGTATACCACTCCTACCTTGTCACAACACAACTGATTGGCTCAAACGCATTAAGAAGGACAAAAATTCCCCAAATTAACTTTTAACAAGGCACACCCTGTTAATTGAAATGCATTCCAGGTGACTACCTCATGAAGCTGGTTGAGAGAATGCCAAGAGTGTGCAAAGCTGTCATCAAGGTAAAGGGCTGCTACTTTGAAGAATCTTAGATTAAAAAAATATTTTGATTTGTTTAACACTTTTTTGGTTACTACATGATTCTATATGTGTTATTTCATAGTTTTGATGTCTTCACTATTATTCTACAATGTAGAAAACAATAAAAATAAAGAAAAACCATTGAATGAGTTGTGTTTTAACTTTTGACTGGTACTGTATATATTGATATAATGGTACTGTATATATTGATATAATGGTACTGTATATATGTATATATTGATTTGATGGTACTGTATATATTGATATAATGGTACTGTATATATTGATATAATGGTACTGTATATATTGATATAATGGTACTGTATATATTGATATAATGGTACTGTATATATTGATATGATGGTACTGTATATATTGATTTGATGGTACTGTATATATTGATATAATGGTACTGTATATATGTATATATTGATATAATGGTACTGTATATATTGATATAATGGTACTGTATATATTGATATAATGGTACTGTATATATGTATATATTGATATAATGGTACTGTATATAGTGATATAATGGTACTGTATATAGTGATATAATGGTACTGTATATATTGATATAATGGTACTGTATATATTGATATAATGGTACTGTATATATTGATATGATGGTACTGTATATATTGATTTGATGGTACTGTATATATTGATATGATGGTACTGTATATATTGATATAATGGTACTGTATATATTGATATAATGGTACTGTATATATTGATATAATGGTACTGTATATATTGATATAATGGTACTGTATATATGTATATATTGATATAATGGTACTGTATATATTGATATAATGGTACTGTATATATGTATATATTGATATAATGGTACTGTATATATTGATATAATGGTACTGTATATAGTGATATAATGGTACTGTATATATTGATATAATGGTACTGTATATATTGATATAATGGTACTGTATATATTGATATAATGGTACTGTATATATGTATATATTGATATAATGGTACTGTATATATTGATATAATGGTACTGTATATATTGATATAATGGTACTGTATATATTGATATGATGGTACTGTATATACAGTTGAAGTTGGAAGTTTACATACACCTTAGCCTGAAGGTACCACGTTCATCTGTACACGCAATAGTACGCAAGTATAAACACCATGGGACCACGCAGCCGTCATACCGCTCAGGAAGGAGACGCATTCTGTCTCCTCGAGATGAAGTACTTTGGTGTGAAAAGTGCAAATCAATCCCAGAACAACAGCAAAGGACCTTGTGAAGATGCTGGAGGAAACAGGTACAAAAGTATCTTTATCCACAGTAAAACGAGTCCTATATCGACATAACCTGAGAGGCCGCTCAGCAAGGAAGAAGCCACTGCTCCAAAACCGCCATAAAAAAGCCAGACTACGGTTTGCAACTGCACATGGGGACAAAGATTGTACTTTTTGGAGAAAGGTCCACTATTTGGCCATAATAACCATCGTTATGTTTGGAGGAAAAAGGGGGAGGCTTGCAAGCCGAAGAACACCATCCGAACCGTGAAGCACGGGGGTGGCAGCATCATGTTGTGGGGCTGCTTTGCTGCAGGAGGGACTGGTGCACTTCACAAAATAGATGGCTCATGAGGAATGAAAATTATGTGGATATATTGAAGCAACATCTCAAGGCATCAGTCAGGAAGTTAAAGCTTAGTCGCAAATGGGTCTTCCAAATGAACAATGACCCCAAGCATACTTCCAAAGTTGTGGCAAAATGACTTAAGGACAACAAAGTCAAGGTATTGGAGTGGCCATCACAAAGCCCTGACCTCAATTCTATAGAAGATTTGTGGGCAGAACTGAAAGCGTGTGCGAGCAAGGAGGCCTACAAACCTGACTCAGTTACTCCAGCTCTGTCAGGAGGAATGGGCCAAAATTCACCCAACTTATTGTGGGAAGCTTGTGGAAGGCTACCCGAAACATTTGACCCATGTTAAACAATTTAAAGGCAATGCTACCAAATACTAATTGAGTGTATGTAAACTTCTGACCCACTGGGAATGTGATGAAAGAAATAAAATCTGAAATAAATCATTCTCTCTACTATTATTCTGACATTTCACATTCTTAAAATAAAGTGGTGATCCTAACTGACCTAAGAGTTGGAATTTTAACTAGGATTAAATGTCAGGAATTGTGAAAAACTGAGTTTAAATGTATTTGGCTAAGGTGTATGTAAACTTCCCACTTCAACTGTATATTGATATAATGGTACTGTATATATTGATATAATGGTACTATATGTGTTTATATATTGATATAATGGTACTGTATATATGTATATATTGATATAATGGTACTGTATATATTGATATGATGGTACTGTATATATTGATATGATGGTACTGTATATATTGATATAATGGTACTGTATATATTGATATGATGGTACTGTATATATTGATATGATGGTACTGTATATATTGATATAATGGTACTGTATATATTGATATGATGGTACTGTATATATTGATTTGATGGTACTGTATATATTGATATAATGGTACTGTATATATTGATATAATGGTACTGTTGTATATATTGATATGATGGTACTGTATATATTGATATGATGGTACTGTATATATGTATATATTGATATAATGGTACTGTATATATGTATATATTGATATGATGGTACTGTATATATTGATATAATGGTACTGTATATATTGATTTGATGGTACTGTATATATTGATATGATGGTACTGTATATATGACTATATTGATATGATGGTACTGTATATATTGATATAATGGTACTGTATATATTGATATGATGGTACTGTATGTGTTTATATATTGATATAATGGTACTGTATATATTGATATGATGGTACTGTATATATTGATTTGATGGTACTGTATATATTGATATAATGGTACTGTATATATTGATATAATGGTACTGTATATATTGATATGATGGTACTGTATATATGTATATATTGATATGATGGTACTGTATATATTGATATAATGGTACTATATATATTGATATAATGGTACTATATGTGTTTATATATTGATATAATGGTACTGTATATATTGATATGATGGTACTGTATATATTGATATGATGGTACTGTATATATGTATATATATTGATATAATGGTACTGTATATATTGATATGATGTTACTGTATATAGTGATATAATGGTACTGTATATATTGATATAATGGTACTGTATATATTGATATGATGGTACTGTATATATGTATATATTGATATGATGGTACTGTATATATGTATATATTGATATGATGGTACTGTATATATTGATATAATGGTACTGTATATATTGATATAATGGTACTGTATATATTGATATGATGGTACTGTATATATTGATATAATGGTACTGTATATATTGATTTGATGGTACTGTATATATTGATATGATGGTACTGTATATATTGATATGATGGTACTGTATATATTGATATAATGGTACTGTATATATTGATATAATGGTACTGTATATATTGATATAATGGTACTGTATATATTGATATGATGGTACTGTATATATGTATATATTGATATGATGGTACTGTATATATTGATATAATGGTACTATATATATTGATATAATGGTACTATATGTGTTTATATATTGATATGATGGTACTGTATATAGTGATATAATGGTACTGTATATATTGATTTGATGGTACTGTATATATTGATATAATGGTACTGTATATATTGATATGATGGTACTGTATATATTGATATGATGGTACTGTATATATTGATATGATGGTACTGTATATATTGATATGATGGTACTGTATATATTGATATGATGGTACTGTATATATTGATATGATGGTACTGTATATATTGATATAATGGTACTGTATATATTGATATGATGGTACTGTATATATTGATATGATGGTACTGTATATATTGATATAATGGTACTGTATATATTGATATAATGGTACTGTATATATTGATATAATGGTACTGTATATATTGATATGATGGTACTGTATATATTGATATAATGGTACTGTATATATTGATATAATGGTACTGTATATATTGATATAATGGTACTGTATATATTGATATGATGGTACTGTATATATGTATATATTGATGTGATGGTACTGTATATATTGATATAATGGTACTGTATATATTGATATAATGGTACTGTATATATTGATATAATGGTACTGTATATATGTATATATTGATATGATGGTACTGTATATATTGATATGATGGTACTGTATATATTGATATGATGGTACTGTATATATTGATATGATGGTACTATATGTGTTTATATATTGATATAATGGTACTGTATATATTGATATGATGGTACTGTATATATTGATATGATGGTACTGTATATATGTATATATTGATATGATGGTACTGTATATATTGATATAATGGTACTGTATATATTGATATAATGGTACTGTATATATTGATATAATGGTACTGTATGTGTTTATATATTGATGTAATATCTGCCAGTTAGCAGATGCTTTCATCCAAAGCGACGTATAGTCATGTGTGCATACATTACTAGACAGGGGCCAGAGTTCAAGTCAAAGGTCAGTGTCGACAACCACAGCACTTTGACTTTTTAAACGTAATTTACGCTTGGACCGACATCTGTAGGCGTTCACCGTGAGTTCGATCTCTGGGAGCTTTTAAAAGACGTGTTGTCGATCGAGAGCGCATTGCGCTTGACGACAACGTGCCATTGATTGAACACAGCCAGGGTTACATAAATATGGATAAAAACCTGTTTCGGTGGTTCATCCCAAATGGGTCTGAAGACACTGGTAGGGAGGAGAGGAGGTGGTCCCTTAGTCACACTGATGACTCTGTTCCCATAGGGTCCTGCTGGTCCTGGTGCCTGACCCTGTCCCTCCGGGCCCGCTGGTCCTGGTGCCTGACCCTGTCCCTCCGGGCCCGCTGGTCCTGCCTGGTGTCGAGGACTTCGAGAAGAAGGGAACGGAAGCCTTGGTATCTGCCACCTCAGACATACCGTCCGTTCTCTGGGTGAATCCCTCAGCTGCTGCTGTGTGTACGAGGGCTTCAACAGAACAGGCACCTGACTGTCTGTGTCCTCTTCCTCGTCCTCCTCCTCGGTATTACTCGCTTCCCCCTCCCTCCTCAGGGTCCCGTCTGGGCTACAGGTGGTGACAGAGGAGTAGTCGAACACGGAGGTGTCTCCGACGTCCTCCTCCGTGTCACAGTCATCAGTGCTTCTCTGAACCATGTGAGGACCAGGGGTCTGGGGTCCGTGTCCTTGTCCCATAACCCCCGTAGCCTGGCTAGGAGACTCCTGTCCAGAGTCGCTGTCCCCCCACCCAGGGGGTGCCGTATGGAGGAAGGCGCTGATGTCCCCGCCGTAGACCAGTCCAGCCAGGCCACAGGAGTCATGGAGATGAGACTGGAGGGTCCCCCCTGTCCTGTCTCTGTAAGATCTCTTCTTCCGTACAGTACCGGTAGGCCAACAGGCAACAGGCATGCTCTGGCAGCCAGCGGCACAGTTAGATAGACGTGTGCTTAGTAGTTGTTCCTCTCTAGGGAGAGAGATCACATGAAATAGCTTCACGTCAATTATAACGCCACTTACAGGTGTTATACAGAGAGTACATGTAACTACAGAGAGTACATGCAGACATTCTGTTGCATACTATGCCATTTCAGCAGACATTTTGTTGCATACTATGCCATTTCAGCAGACATTCTGTTGTATACTATGCCATTTTAGCAAACATATTTGTGGCATTTTCTATCTGCGACTTTTGACAACGTTTCACTGCTGAACATGACCTTGGTGTATGTTCTGCATTGTGCCTCGAGGCCTTTTACCCTCCCAGGCCACCAGATGGCGACAAAAAACACTCACCGTTTCCCAGCAGCATCACGGGACTCCTGTCTGTGTTTCTGTGTGTCCGTGGCAGGGCAGAGCTGGCTTCTGCGATCGCACGACTTGGCACAGGGACAGGCAGAGCAGCTGCCACTGAAACACAGAGGAACTGCTGAGTGGGGACGGTCTGGACACTCCAATATGTCGTGTTTCAGGCAGATCTTAAAATAAGCATGACAGTCTATGTGACCGTCTGTATGATGATTGAAATCTCTCCCACAAGATCCCATGATGGATCTTGGACTTGGAGAACATTTTTGGAATTATATTGAATTTCATATATATATATACACATTTCATATGGGTGTCTGATTATTTTGTTTGGCCTGTTTATTGGCTTGTAAACGACTAAAGACTGAATTCCATGATTATTCAGTGAATGGTCTGTCGTGACAGACTATTAACTGTCAAATTGAGTAGCTGCCCAGTGTGCACATGATTAGAGGAGGAGAGTGGTGGAGGAGGGAAGAGGAGAGGAGAGGAGGAGAGTGGTGGAGGAGGGAAGAGGAGAGGAGAGGAGGAGAGTAGTGAAGGAGGGAAGAGGAGGAGAGTAGTGAAGGAGGGAAGAGGAGAGGAGAGGAGGAGAGTAGTGAAGGAGGGAAGAGGAGAGGAGTAGTGAAGGAGGGAAGAGGAGAGGAGAGTAGTGAAGGAGGGAAGAGGAGGAGAGTAGTGAAGGAGGGAAGAGGAGAGGAGAGGAGGAGAGTGGTGGAGGAGGGAAGAGGAGGAGAGGAGGAGAGTAGTGAAGGAGGGAAGAGGAGAGGAGTAGTGAAGGAGGGGAGAGGAGGAGAGTGGTGGAGGAGGGAAGAGGAGAGGAGAGGAGGAGAGTAGTGAAGGAGGGAAGAGGAGGAGAGTGGTGGAGGAGGGAAGGAGAGTAGTGAAGGAGACGAGAGGAGGAGAGTAGTGGAGGAGGGAAGAGGAGGAGAGGAGGAGAGTAGTGAAGGAGGGAAGAGGAGGAGAGAGGAGGAGAGTAGTGAAGGAGGGAAGAGGAGAGGAGAGGAGGAGAGTAGTGAAGGAGGGAAGAGGAGGAGAGTAGTGGAGGAGACGAGAGGAGGTGAGTAGTGAAGGAGGGGAGAGGAGGAGGGAAGGAGAGTAGTGAAGGAGACGAGAGGAGGAGAGGAGGAGACGAGAGGATGTGGAGGGTGTGTGATTTAGTTCTGAAATGATTCCGTGTTTCTGTGTGAAATGGAACCCTGGTCACTATAGGCTTTACTGCTTTAGTCCAGGGCCACAGAGACCAACCCATAGGGCCCTGGTCAAAAGGTTGAGCACATAGGGAATAGGGTGCCATTTGGGGACACGGCCAGGGAGTGGCTCTTACTAACCTGGGCCCGGCCATTCTTCCTCCGTCTCCCCATCGGACGTCCTCCTCCAGGATGAGGTGACAGCGGGAAAGGACGCTCCGCAGGACCCTCTCTGACCCCTGGAGGAGGCGGCAGTCTGGGTGATCGCTGTCAGTCCACTGCAACAGACTCTATAGGGGAACAGGATTATACACAGAGAAACTGATATATAATATACTGGAGTTGCATTCTGGGTCATCACTGCCTGTAGACAAACAGACTCTACAGGGGAACAGGATAATACACAGAGAAACTGATATATAATATACTGGAGTTGCATTCTGGGTCATCACTGCCTGTAGACAAACAGACTCTACAGGGGAACAGGATTATACACAGAGAAACTGATATATAATATACTGGAGTTGCATTCTGGGTCATCACTGCCTGTAGACAAGCAGACTCTACAGGGGAACAGGATAATACACAGAGAAAATATATAATATACTGGAGTTGCATTCTGGGTGATCACTGCCTGTAGACAAACAAACTCTACAGGGGGACAGGTTTCAGTCAGAGAACTGCAATAATATAAAAATATATTCCATTTAGCAGCCACTTTTATCCAAAGTGATTTACAGTAAGTAGTGCATATACATATTCATATGGTTGGCCCCAGTAAGAAATGAGCCCGCGACCCTGCCGTTGCAAAGGCCATGTTCAATTAACTGAGTCATACTTCTGCTTAGTGTCACCTGTCCATTTGAGATTATCCTCACTAGATTGGCTATCATAGAGAGACACTCCAAGAAGAAGGAGGAGAAGGAGGAGGAGAAGGAGGAGGAGGAGGAGGAGGAGAAGAAGGAGGAGGAGAAGAAGGAGGAGGAGAAGGAGGAGGAGGAGGAGGAGGAGGATGAGAAGAAGGAGGAGAAGGAGGAGAAGGAGGAGGAGGAGGAGGAGGAGGAGAAGAAGGAGGAGGAGAAGAAGGAGGAGGAGAAGGAGGAGGAGGAGGAGGAGGAGGATGAGAAGAAGGAGGAGAAGGAGGAGGAGAAGGAGGAGAGGTGGACCAACCTGAATAAAGGTTAGGTAACTGTGGATTCGAGAGACTGGTGCCAACAGCAGAGAAAACAGTTGGACTTCCTCTCTTTCCTTCGTATAGCTCTGTAAACAAACGTGAACGTGGAGATATTCACATCACTCACTTCACTACGACCATTTTGAAAAGATAAGACCTGTACATTAAAGATCCGGTAAAAACCTATTGGTTTTACCCACCTGTGTGTTTTGTATTTTCCCATTGAGCATTATTCTGTTGAATTCTATAGAAAGAAACGTGGCCAGCGCTGTCGTGTATCCATGGTATATGTCCAAGAAAGATGACTTGAGGAGACAAACAGAAATAGTTGTGAGGAGGATATAGATGAAGATTAGATAGAGATAGAAATATAGAGAGATATATAGATATAGATGTAGATATATTCAAATCTCTACAGTTTGAAAGAACAACCAAAAAAAAAAATATATATATATATATATATTTATTTTTAACCTTTATTTAACCAGGTAAGTCAGTTAAGAACAAATTCTTATATACAATGACGGCCTACCAGAAGGCAAAAGGCCTCCAGCGGGGACGGAGGCTGGGATTAAAAATAAATAAATAAAATATAAATATAGGACAAAACACACATCACGACGAGAGAGACCTAAACACAACAACACAGCATGGCAGCAACACAACATGACAACAACATTGTACAAACCATTATTGGGCACAGACAACAGCACAAAGGGTAAGAAGGTAGAGACGACAATACAATAGTCAAGATGGGATTTCTGTATGCTACCGTACTTACATCATTGTGGCCTACGAGTTGGACGAAGATGTCTCCCACAAGGCCTTTCCAGTCGTGAGCAGACAACCTCTGCTCCAGAGTGTTTCTGAACAGAAGGTGGCGCTGCAGCAACTCCTCCACAAACTTCAGGTAATTCTGACTGCAGGAGTAAACAAAGAGAAAACACAACGAGAAAACAAGGAGAACAATGAGAAAATAGAGAGAAAACAAGGAAATCCCCAAAGAGTTCGTTTTTAAGGGATGTAGTACTGTCCATATGGCCTGACTATTGATTGACAGGTGATTACCAGGGTGTTTTTGTTAGTTTTTTTGTACTTATACCCCTTTTTCTACCCAATGTTGTGATTGGTAGTTACAGTCTTGTCTCATCGCTGCAACTGCCCATACGGACCCTGGAGAGGCGACAGTCGAGAGCCGTGCGTTCTCTGAAACACGATCCTGCCAAGCCGCACTGCTCGCTTAACCCGGAAGCCAGCCGCGACAATGTGTCGGAGGAAACACCGTCCAGCTGGCAACCGAGTCATCTTGCAGGTGCCCGGCCGCCAGAAGGAGTCGCTAGAGCGCGATGGGACAAGGAAATGCCAGCCAGCCAAACCCACCCATAACCCGGACTACACTGGGCAAATTGTGCGCCGCCTCATGGGTCTCCCCGGTCACGGCCGGCTGTGACACAGCTTGGGATCGAACCCGGGTCTGTAGTGACGGCTCAAGCACTGCGATGCAGTACCTTAAACCTCTGCGCCACTCGGGAGGCTGGCACCTTATTTTCTATCGCTAGAGCCCATAGGGCTAGTGAATAGAGTGCCATTTGGGATTTTCCTTTACGAAAAATGTATCAACCCCTACAAAAATGTCCATTAATTATAATCCCCATAATAATCCACACTGGACTGTGGTAGCATGATAGCATTGGTTCTGACCCAAATGGCATCCTATTCCTTATACAGCGCACTACTTTTGGCTATATATAGGAAATAAGGTACTAGTTGAGTTTGTCCTTACTATGGCTCCAGGTCCTTCTGCAGAGCGGGAGGTGTTCTGTACTTGTCGTAGAGCTGGTTTAAGGTCGACACGTATTCCCATTCGGAGTGGAGAAGCTGCATCGTCACTTGTTGCCTTGCATCTGTGGATGAGAAACTGGTGTAAATTATTGTCGCGCCGGTGTTGTGTCGAAAATCCCCCCCCCCCTCGCCAGAACCCCCCCAAACAATTTCCTTAATTTTTTGGCTAGAGTCAAGTACTTTCTGTGACACACATCAGAGTCAAATACTTTCTATAGAACAAACTTCGTCAGGAGGGATAGGCAACCGAAATGAATAATGAATGTATGTGTGTTATATTAAACATAGAGGGAGTAAAATGTAGGCAAGGAATAAACATTTCAGAACAACTACTAGTCCAATAAGACATGGGAGAGAGGACGAATTTTGGCAAAGAGATTTATTTATAGACTAACACAAAAATCAGTAACGGATTTAGGTACGGGTGACTTGGGCAGCCGCCCAGGATGGCATCTTTCCGACCCCAGGTGCGGGCGGGCTCTGAAAGGGAGGGGGGGGGGTTCATCTTTGCCTTGATCCTGACTAGTCTCCCAGTCCCTGGCGCTGAAAAACATCCCCACAGCATGATGCTGTCACCACCATGCTTTACCGTAGGGATGGTGCCAGGTTTCCTCCAGCTGTGACGCTTGGCATTCAGGCCAAAGAGTTCAATCTTGGTTTCATCAGACCAGAGAATCTTGTTTCTCATGGTCAGAGTCCTTTAGGTGCCTTTTGGCAAACTCCTGGGCTGTTATGTACCTTTTACTGAGGAGTGGCTTCCATCTGGCCACTCTACCATAAAGGCCTGATTGGTGGAGTGCTGTCGAGACGGTTGTCCTTCTGGAACGTTCTCCCATCTCCACAGAGGAACTCTGGAGCTGGCCATCGAGTTCCTGGTCACCTCCCTGAGCAAGGCCCTTCTCCCCCGATTGCTCAGTTTGGCCGGGCGGCCAGCTCTAGGAAGAATCTTGGTGCTTCCAAACTTCTTCCATTTAAGAATGATGGAGGCTACTGTGTTCTTGGAGACCTTCAATGCTGCAGACATTTTTTGGTACCCTTCCCCAGATCTGTGCCTCGACACAATCCTGTCTCAGAGCTCTATGGACAATTCCTTCGCCCTCACGGCTTGGTTTTTGCTCTGACATGCACTGTCAACTGTGGGACCTTTATATAGACAGGTGTGTGCCTTCCCAAACCATGTACAATCAATTGAATTTACCACAGGTGGACTCCAATGAAGTTGTAGAAACATCTCAAGGATGATCAATGGAAACAGGATGCACCTGAGCTCAATTTCGAGTCACATAGGAAAGGGTCTGAATACTTATGTAAATAATTTTAAATAGAGTTGCAAAAATTTCTAAAAACCTGTTTTCACTTTTCCATTATGGGGTATTGTGATGTCATTATAGGGCATTGTGATGTCATTGTGGGGTATTGTGATGTCATTATGGGGTATTGTGATGTCATTATAGGGTATTGTCATGTCATTATGGGGTATTGTGATGTCATTATGGGGTATTGTGATGTCATTATGGGGTATTGTATGTAGATTGATGATGGGCAAAAACTATTTCATCAATTTCAGAATAAGGCTGTAACAAAATGTGGAAAAAGTGAAGGGGTCTGAATATTTTCTCAGAATGCACTGTACATGCCAATATTTGATGATTTGACTGCTTTCTGTCTCCTTTCAACACTTTTTAAACTTTTGGTGCCAGCTAGAATGACATAAGAAAGTATTCAAGACGAATAGCTTGATTGAGCCTCCGGCATATATATCTCACTAGGTCAGGATATTTGAACACCATAAAGGCCTGATTGGTGGTATAGTTGGTATAGCTAGAACCAGACAACAACAGCTAACCTCAACACAGTAGCTAGCTAGCTAGTAGTAGCTAGCTCACATCCAAATGCCAGTCCTACATTTTTCCACAAAACAGCTAGCAAGCAAAATCAGTTCAACACCAACACCAAACTTTGGGGAAATTGTCACGCTGCTACCTTACAATGCATGCAATGGGCTTTTGCAACACTAGCTAGCTAGCTACGCCATAGTCCAAGCTACGGTCAGAGCTAGCCACATTTCACTGTCAGACAGGACACAACCACAGATCGAACAATGAGACAGATATTTCAGCGGATGTATAAATGTGAAGCAGTGGGAGAATATGGAACGAGATGGATTTTGGCTGACATTCTGCTAATTCTGTCATCGATGAAACATTTCTCAAACTGGTCTTGAATGTACAAAAAACAAAAAACAAAATTCATGACTTTTACCAGAGCTAGAACTCTGCCAGAGAATGTTAGCATTGTCACATCTGGTGGCTTATCCATTGAAAAAGTGTAATCTACAAATACCTAGGTATTTGGTTGGATGACAAGTTGTCCTTTAAAGTTCATGTGGATAATCTTGTGACAAAGCTTAAATTGAAATTGGGTTTTTATTTTCGTAATAAGGCTTGCTTCCTGCTTATGGCTAGAAAGAAGCTTGTTCAGCCCACTGTTCTCTCTGTAACTGATTATGGTGACTTGTTGTATATGCATCCAGCCTCCTCTGTCTACCAGAGACTGGACTCTGTTTATCATACAGCCTCCTCCATCTTAGAGAGACTGGACTCTGTTTATCATGCGACCTCCTCCGTCTTAGAGAGGCTGGACTCTGTTTATCATGCAGCCTCCTCCGTCTTAGAGAGACTGGACTCTGTTTATCATGCAGCCTCCTCTGTCTTAGAGAGACTGGACTCTGTTTATCATGCAGCCTCCTCCGTCTTAGAGAGACTGGACTCTGTTTATCATGCAACCTCCTCTGTCTTAGAGAGACTGGACTCTGTTTATCATGCAGCCTCCTCTGTCTTAGAGAGACTGGACTCTGTTTATCATGCGACCTCCTCCGTCTTAGAGAGACTGGACTCTGTTTATCTTGCAGCCTCCTCCATCTTAGAGAGACTGGACTCTGTTTATCATGCAGCCTCCTCCATCTTAGAGAGACTGGACTCTGTTTATCATGCAGCCTCCTCCATCTTAGAGAGACTGGACTCTGTTTATCATGCAGCCTCCTCCGTCTTAGAGAGACTGGACTCTGTTTATCATGCAGCCTCCTCCGTCTTAGAGAGACTGGACTCTGTTTATCATGCAGCCTCCTCCGTCTTAGAGAGACTGGACTCTGTTTATCATGCAGCCTCCTCCGTCTTAGAGAGACTGGACTCTGTTTATCTTGCAGCCTCCTCCATCTTAGAGAGACTGGACTCTGTTTATCATGCAGCCTCCTCCGTCTTAGAGAGACTGGACTCTGTTTATCATGCAGCCTCCTCCGTCTTAGAGAGACTGGACTCTGTTTATCATGCAGCCTCCTCCGTCTTAGAGAGACTGGACTCTGTTTATCATGCAGCCTCCTCCGTCTTAGAGAGACTGGACTCTGTTTATCATGCAACCTCCTCCGTCTTAGAGAGACTGGACTCTGTTTATCATGCAGCCTCCTCCGTCTTAGAGAGACTGGACTCTGTTTATCATGCAGCCTCCTCCATCTTAGAGAGACTGGACTCTGTTTATCATGCAGCCTCCTCCGTCTTAGAGAGACTGGACTCTGTTTATCATGCAGCCTCCTCCGTCTTAGAGAGACTGGACTCTGTTTATCATGCAGCCTCCTCCGTCTTAGAGAGACTGGACTCTGTTTATCATGCAACCTCCTCCGTCTTAGAGAGACTGGACTCTGTTTATCATGCAGCCTCCTCCGTCTTAGAGACTGGACTCTGTTTATCATGCAGCCTCCTCCGTCTTAGAGACTGGACTCTGTTTATCATGCAGCCTCCTCTGTCTTACAGAGACTGGACTCTGTTTATCATGCAGCCTCCTCTGTCTTAGAGAGACTGGACTCTGTTTATCATGCAGCCTCCTCTGTCTACCAGAGACTGGACTCTGTTTATCATGCAGCCTCCTCCGTCTTAGAGACTGGACTCTGTTTATCATACAGCCTCCTCCGTCTTAGAGAGACTGGACTCTGTTTATCATGCAGCCTCCTCCGTCTTAGAGAGACTGGACTCTGTTTATCATGCAACCTCCTCCGTCTTAGAGAGACTGGACTCTGTTTATCATGCAGCCTCCTCCGTCTTAGAGAGACTGGACTCTGTTTATCATGCAGCCTCCTCCGTCTTAGAGAGACTGGACTCTGTTTATCATGCAGCCTCCTCCGTCTTAGAGAGACTGGACTCTGTTTATCATGCAGCCTCCTCCGTCTTAGAGAGACTGGACTCTGTTTATCATGCAGCCTCCTCCGTCTTAGAGAGACTGGACTCTGTTTATCATGCAGCCTCCTCCGTCTTAGAGAGAATGGACTCTGTTTATCATGCAGCCTCCTCCGTCTTAGAGAGAATGGACTCTGTTTATCATGCAGCCTCCTCCATCTTAGAGAGACTGGACTCTGTTTATCATGCAGCCTCCTCCGTCTTAGAGAGACTGGACTCTGTTTATCATGCAGCCTCCTCCGTCTTAGAGAGACTGGACTCTGTTTATCATGCAACCTCCTCCGTCTTAGAGAGACTGGACTCTGTTTATCATGCAGCCTCCTCCGTCTTAGAGAGACTGGACTCTGTTTATCATGCAGCCTCCTCCGTCTTAGAGACTGGACTCTGTTTATCATGCAGCCTCCTCTGTCTTACAGAGACTGGACTCTGTTTATCATGCTGCCTCCTCCGTCTTAGAGGCTGGACTCTGTTTATCATGCAGCCTCCTCTGTCTTACAGAGACTGGACTCTGTTTATCATGCAGCCTCCTCTGTCTTAGAGAGACTGGACTCTGTTTATCATGCAGCCTCCTCTGTCTACCAGAGACTGGACTCTGTTTATCATGCAGCCTCCTCCGTCTTAGAGAGACTGGACTCTGTTTATCATGCAGCCTCCTCTGTCTTACAGAGACTGGACTCTGTTTATCATGCAGCCTCCTCTGTCTTAGAGAGACTGGACTTTGTTTATCATGCAGCCTCCTCTGTCTTAGAGAGACTGGACTCTGTTTATCATGCAGCCTCCTCCGTCTTAGAGAGACTGGACTCTGTTTATCATGCAGCCTCCTCCATCTTAGAGAGACTGGACTCTGTTTATCATGCAGCCTCCTCCGTCTTAGAGAGACTGGACTCTGTTTATCATGCAGCCTCCTCTGTCTACCAGAGACTGGACTCTGTTTATCATGCAGCCTCCTCTGTCTACCAGAGACTGGACTCTGTTTATCATGCATCCTTGCGCTTTATTACAAATGCCAAGTCACTCACCCACCATTGCACATTGTACCAAGTGGTAGGTTGAACCTCACTTTATATGTGCAAAAATATACATTTGTATGTGTTCTTCTACAAAGGCCTTTTGGGTAAACTCCCTCTTTACCTCCTGTAGTCTGGTCTCCTTCTCCACTAGCAGTTACCATACCTGGTCTGCTAGGTGGTTGCTATGTTACCATACCTGGTCTGCTAGGTGGTTGCTATGTTACCATACCCGGTCTGCTAGGTGGTTGCTATGTTACCATACCTGGTCTGCTAGGTGGTTGCTATGTTACCATACCCGGTCTGCTAGGTGGTTGCTATGTTACCATACCTGATCTGCTAGGTGGTTGCTATGTTACCATACCTGGTCTGCTAGGTGGTTGCTATGTTACCATACCCGGTCTGCTAGGTGGTTGCTACTTAAAGTCCCCAGGACATTCACAGTATTAGGCAAGACTGCCTTCTCTTCTTGTACACCAGACACATGGAATAGTCTACAATCCCTACTTCATCTAGATATGTTAGTGCCACTGAATGAATTTGAAATATTGATGGGAGACTCTGTTACAGAGGAGTGTAAATGCTTTTTTTAGGCTGGAATGTATTGATTGTTGCTGCCTTCCTGACTTCACTAGAAGGCACCAATAGGATCTCGCTAGATCGTGCTTGGCTCTGCCCACCTTCTTGCTTGTTCTGCCCACTATGACACATTTGTTCCCATTGGAAACGACAAGCTGTGGTCTATCTTGGTTTAGTTATATATATATATATAAAAGTATTTGACACTACTATGTGTAGCTGAGAAATAAAATAGCTTGTGTTAAACCCCTCAATGAACATGTAAACAGTGCCTCCGTTGTGTAAATATATACTTGCTACCATCAGGAAAAACTCAGCAGTTTCGAACATCCAGAATAAATTCCAATATGATCCCCCTGTCTTCTTGACAGTTTCATTCAAATGTGTGCTGATCAACAGTGCCTAACTAATGCCAGTAGCTGTGAATGGCCATCCCAGTGGCGCGGCGCTAAGGGTGAGGGGAGAGAGATAATAACCCTCCCAAACCTGGATTATAGAAATGTATAGGATGCATAGCTCTGCATCGCTTCCCTTTGAAACTGCAGTATATATACTGCACTCTAACTGTAGATATACAGCTGTGTACTGTAGTTATACTGCACTCTAACTGCAGTTATACAGCAGTGTACTGCAGTTATACTGCACTCTAACTGCAGTTATACAGCAGTGTACTGCAGTTATACTGCACTCTAACTGCAGTTATACAGCAGTGTACTGCAGTTATACAGCAATCTTTTTTTTGTCAGTGTTTAGACTAGAAACAAGCTGCAGAAGGCACAAGAAAGATGCAGCTCTAGTGTACATGGGGATATATTTGTTTAATGTCTATGGCTGAGTTATACGACCTTCAAAAAGTCAACGACAAAACCGTTTTCTTTTGCTCTGCTTTCAATGGGAATTTAGTCATATTTTACAAGTTCTTTACCTTCGGAAATCTGCAGACAATGACTTTTGACTATCCATGGTAAATTCTAAACATACTTTAATAGTTTGTTCAAAACGGATTTGAGCTGTTAGAAGGCAACAGTCAGCAGGGTTCAAACCAGCAACCCTTGTAGTTATGGCAGCACACCATTACATTTACATGTTAGTCATTTTAGCAGACGCTCTAATCCAGAGCGACTTACAGTAGTGAATGTATACATTTCAGACCTTTTTTTTTCCTCCTTACTGGTCCCCCGTGGGAATCGAACCCACAACACTGGCGTTGCAAACACCATGCTCTACCAACTGAGCCATTAAGGCCCAGACCTTTTGGCAGAGGCCAAAATAAAGGTTACAATAGCACTGCCAATAGCAAACTTTTGGTTGATCAAAACAAATCTGTCTTTGCATGTGGAAATGTACGATGCACCTTTAACAGAACATTACCTGCCAGCGTAAAAAACATGGAAATTAAAAACAAAAAAAGCTGTTTTAAGTGAGAAGTAGGCATTGGTCTGAAGCTGAAAAATAAAGGAAATTCAAAAGCAACACAATGCCTACATCACCCATGCTCCACCAAGGTTTTCCAGCACACAGCTTTGACCTACTACAGAAGCTATGTTGGTATTGTACTTCAGACTATGTATAGGCAGGTTGCCTAGGATTCAAACCTTCTCTAACTGCCTGTGAAGGTTAGGATTCAAACCTTCTCTAACAGTCTGTGAAGGTTAGGATTCAAACCTTCTCTAACAGTCTGTGAAGGTTAGGATTCAAACCTTCTCCAACTGCCTGTGAAGGTTAGGATTCAAATCTTCTCTAACAGCCTGTGAAGGTTAGGATCAAACCTTCTCTAACTACCTGTGAAGGTTAGGATTCAAACCTTCTCCAACTTCCTGTGATGCAAACTATCAACTTCTAAGTAGGAGCAATAGTATGAGAATAAAATCTGTTATAGTGTTGGGATAATATAAATCTCTTATAGTGTTGGGATAATATAAATCTGTTATAGTGTTGGGATAATATAAATCTGTTATAGTGTTGGGATAATATAAATCTGTTATAGTGTTGGGATGATATAAATCTCTTATAGTGTTGGGATAATATAAATCTGTTATAGTGTTGGGATAATATAAATCTGGGCCCGTGTTCATAAAGTTTTCAGAGTAGGAGTGGAGTGGAGTGGTGATACAGGATCAAGCTCCATCTTATTCAGTAAGATTTAAAAAGCTGAACTGATCCTAGAACAGCACTCCTACTCCGAGATGCTTGATACGGCCCCTGATTGATTTATATTGCTGGCAATGATCTAGGATCTGTCCATATAGTCTTATAATCTAAAAGGCAAAACTGATCCTAGAACAGCACTCCTACTCTGATATCCTTTTTGAATACCTTTATTTTTTTGTCCTGTCGCGAATAAACAAGTTAAGGGTGCGGTTCCCAAACCCAGTCCTGGGGACTCCAAGAAGGGCACATTTTAGGTTTTTTTTGCCCTAAAAGCATTGATTCCAATACTCAAAGCTTGATGA
Source organism: Salmo trutta (assembly GCF_901001165.1). Lineage (NCBI taxonomy): Eukaryota > Metazoa > Chordata > Actinopteri > Salmoniformes > Salmonidae > Salmo > Salmo trutta. The sequence goes on from NC_042989.1 coordinate 39,866,645, forward strand.
CGAGTTGATTATTTTAAAATCAGCTGTGTAGTGTTAAGGCACCCCCTTGTTTGGGGAACGTTGAGTTTTAAAGCTTTACAGACAGAGTGTATTTGTACAGTGTGGACCTACCTGTCCCCTCACACATCCCTGCCTTGAGTCCCTGCAGGTAGCAGTGGAGCAGGACTCGGCCCCGATTCCATGGCGACGATGTGCTGCTGCTGGCACTGCACTCACAGTGGCTCCTCCCATTCACCACAAGACCTGTATTACTACCAGATAGTACAGACCTGTATTACTACCAGATAGTACAGACCTGTATTACTACCAGATAGTACAGACCTGTATTACTACCAGATAGTACAGACCTGTATTACTACCAGATAGTACAGACCTGTATTACTACCAGATAGTACAGACCTGTATTACTACCAGATAATACAGACCTGTATTACTACCAGATAATACAGACCTGTATTACTACCAGATAGTACAGACCTGTATTACTACCAGATAATACAGACCTGTATTACTACCAGATAGTACAGACCTGTATTACTACCAGATAATACAGACCTGTATTACTACCAGATAGTATAGACCTGTATTACTACCAGATAGTACAGACCTGTATTACCACCAGATAGTATAGACCTGTATTACCACCAGATAGTACAGACCTGTATTACTACCAGATAATACAGACCTGTATTACTACCAGATAGTACAGACCTGTATTACCACCAGATAGTATAGACCTGTATTACTACCAGATAGTACAGACCTGTATTACTACCAGATAGTACAGACCAGATAGTACAGACCTGTATTACTACCAGATAGTACAGACCAGATAGTACAGACCTGTATTACTACCAGATAGTACAGACCTGTATTACTACCAGATAGTACAGACCTGTATTACTACCAGATAATACAGACCTGTATTACTACCAGATAGTACAGACCTGTATTACTACCAGATAGTACAGACCTGTATTACTACCAGATAATACAGACCTGTATTACTACCAGATAGTACAGACCTGTATTACTACCAGATAATACAGACCTGTATTACTACCAGATAGTACAGACCTGTATTACTACCAGATAGTACAGACCTGTATTACTACCAGATAATACAGACCTGTATTACTACCAGATAGTACAGACCTGTATTACTACCAGATAGTACAAACCTGTATTACCACCAGATAGTATAGACCTGTATTACCACCAGATAGTACAGACCTGTATTACTACCAGATAATACAGACCTGTATTACTACCAGATAGTACAGACCTGTATTACCACCAGATAGTATAGACCTGTATTACTACCAGATAGTACAGACCTGTATTACTACCAGATAGTACAGACCAGATAGTACAGACCTGTATTACTACCAGATAGTACAGACCTGTATTACTACCAGACAGTACAGACCTGTATTACCACCAGATAGTACAGACCTGTATTACCACCAGATAGTACAGACCTGTATTACCACCAGATAGTACAGACCTGTATTACTACCAGACAGTACAGACCTGTATTACCACCAGATAGTACAGACCTGTATTACCACCAGATAGTACAGACCTGTATTACCACCAGATAGTACAGAAATGTATTACTACCAGACAGTACAGACCTGTATTACCACCAGATAGTACAGAAATGTATTACTACCAGACAGTACAGACCTGTATTACCACCAGATAGTAAATTAAAAGTATATCAGAAATCAATCTTGGTGCCCAGATTCTCCTAAAACACACTTTGACAAGAAAGTATGATAGCTGCTAGTCTGAAATCTAGAACCTGTAATGTGTTATACCATGCCACTCTTTGTTCTCGGTGTCACTGCCAAACATTTGGAATGATAGCAGAAACAGACTAGTACCCGTGCTAGATAGCTGCTGGACACTATTGATCTAATGCAATATAGGTATTCATGTTTTGACAACAACAGTACAATATATTTTGATTAAGATTTCTAAACGACCGGCATATTAATCAATCATTACTTTATACAGATGATTTAGTGGTGTCTGTATGGACGTTTACTGATTACCTGTCTCTCTGGGTTGCCAGAGCTGATTGTGTCACCTTTACCTCCTGCTGTATAGGAGACCTCTGCCTGTTGCTGCCACAGAGATGCAGGATCTGGCAACGCATCTCTCCCAGTTCATCCTGTGGGATAACAATGGTTCAATGTTAACTTCATCTTCTCTGGCTTGTTGTTTTAGCAAATTATTGATTCAAAACATCATGATGGTGATCCCCGTTCCATAGTCTCTATGCTCTTATAAAAGCCTCGGCCGAGATTAAATTCAATCACACTTTGTAGAGCGTTGACAACCATTTAAAGGCAATGTTCCTGGGGACCCATCTGTTTGGTATCATAACCTGCTTGAACTCCACCTCTTAAAGGCAATGTTCCTGGGGACCCATCTGTTTGGTATCATAACCTGCTTGAACTCCATCTCTTAAAGGCAATGTTCCTGGGGACCCATCTGTTTGGTATCATAACCTGCTTGAATTCCATCTCTTAAAGGCAATATTCCTGGGGACCCATCTCTTTGGTATCGTAACCTGCTTGAATTCCATCTCTTAAAGGCAATGTTCCTGGGGACCCATCTCTCTCCCCCCCCCCCCTTCCATCTCTCACCCTGAGAGATTCAACCAGGGTCTCCATGCGCAGGGCCTTTCTCTCACAGCTCCTCCGGGCTTCTCCCACCTCTTCCCTGATATCACTGTCTCCATGCTGGATCTGACTCAGCTCATACAGAGCACTGGAGAAGCCCACCTTCAGCTCTGACACCAGGCCCTGGAGCTGGAGGGAGAGAGTGATGGAAGGGGGGGGTGCATGGATGGATGGATGGATGGATGGATGGATGGATGGATGGATGGATGGATGGATGGATACATGGATGGATGGATGGATGGATGGATGGATGGATGGATGGATGGATGGATGGATGGATACATGGATGGATGGATGGATGGATGAATACATGGATGGATGGATGGATGAATACATGGATGGATGGATGGATGGATGGATGGATGGATACATGGATGGATGGATGGATGGATACATGGATGGATGGATGGATGGATGGATGGATACATGGATGGATGGATGGATACATGGATGGATGGATGAATACATGGATGGATGGATGGATGGATGGATGGATGGATACATGGATGGATGGATGGATGGATGGATGGATGGATGGATGGATACATGGATGGATGGATGGATACATGGATGGATGGATGGATGGATACATGGATGGATGGATACATGGATGGATGGATGGATACATGGATGGATGGATACATGGATGGATGGATACATGGATGGATGGATGGATGGATACATGGATGGATGGATGGATACATGGATGGATGGATACATGGATGGATGGATACATGGATGGATACATGGATGGATGGATGGATGGATACATGGATGGATGGATACATGGATGGATGGATGGATACATGGATGGATGGATGGATGGATACATGGATGGATGGATGGATGGATACATGGATGGATGGATACATGGATGGATGGATGGATGGATGGATGGATGGATGGATGGATGGATACATGGATGGATGGATGGATACATGGATACATGGATGGATGGATGGATACATGGATGGATGGATGGATACATGGATGGATGGATACATGGATGGATGGATACATGGATACATGGATGGATGGATGGATACATGGATGGATGGATGGATACATGGATGGATGGATGGATACATGGATGGATGGATGGATACATGGATACATGGATGGATGAATACATGGATGGATGGATGGATGAATACATGGATGGATGGATGGATACATGGATGGATACATGGATGGATGGATACATGGATGGATGGATGGATGGATACATGGATGGATGGATACATGGATGGATACATGGATGGATGGATGGATACATGGATGGATGGATACATGGATGGATACATGGATGGATGGATACATGGATGGATGGATGGATACATGGATGGATGGACGGATACAGGAAATGGATAGATAGTGTCAGGTCGTTATAGTAAAAGAGCATGTGTTCTCAATTACTTCGGCCAGGATTCAATCCGATCGTGGGTTTGCGACAATGCGGCTTTTAAATGTAGGCTAATTTCTAATTGAGAAGACATCTACAGTGTTTACCGTGAATACAGTCTCCGCGCACGAGGAACATAGCCTTTAAAAGCCACATTGTCGGCGCGATCGGATTGAAACCCATTTTTACTTGGTTAATTAAAGGCAAAATAACATACAAAAATATAAATGCAACATACAAAGTGTTGGTCCCATGTTTCATAAACTGAAATAAAAGATCCCAGAAATGTTCCCTACGCACAAAAATATTATTTCTCTAAATGTTTGTGCACAAATTTGTTTACATCCCTGTTTGTGAGGATTTCTCCTTTGCCAAGATAATCCATCCACCTGACAGGTGTGGCATATCAAGAAGCTGATTAAACAACATGATCATTACACAGGTGCACCTTGTGCTGGGGACAACAAAAGGCAACTCTAAAATGTGCATTTTTGTCAAACAACACAATGCCACATTTTTGAGGGAGCATGCAATTGGCGTGCTGACTGCAGGAACGTCCACCAGAGCTGTTGCCAGAGAATTGAATGTGTAACCTTTATTTAACTAAGCAAGTCAGTTTAGAATAAATTCTTATTTACAATGACGGCCGACTCCGGCCAAACCCGGACAACGCTGGGACAATTGTGCACCGCCCTACGGGACTCCCAATCACAGCCGGATGTAATACAGCCTGGATTTGAACCAGGTACTATAGTGACACCTCTTTCACTGAGATGCAGTGCCTTAGACCGCTGCGCCACTCGGGAGCCCATGTTAACTGAATGTTCATTTCTTTACCACCTCCAGCGTTGTTTTTGAGAATTTGTCAGTACGTCCAACCGGTCTCACAACCGCAGACCACGTGGGCTTCATGATCTCGTCACGGTATCTCTGTGCATTCAAATTGCCATCGATAAAATGCAATTGTGTTCACTGTCCGTAGCTTATGCCTGCCCATACCATAACCCCACCGCCACCATGGACCACTCTGTTCACAACGTTGACATCAGCAAACCGCTCGCCCACACGACGCCATACCCATTGTCGTGCCATTCATCCGCCGCCATCACCTCATGTTTCAGTATGATAATGCACGGCCCCATGACGCAAGGATCTGGACACAATTCCTGGAAGCTGAACATGTCCCAGTTCTTCCCATAGCCTTGGTACTCACAAGACATGTCACCCATTGAGCATGTTTGGGATGCTCTGGATCGACGTGTACGACAGCGTGTTCCAGTTCCCGCCAGTATCCAGCAACTTTGCACAGCCATTGAAGAGGAATGGGACAACAGTCCACAGGCCACAATCAACAGCCTGATCAACTCTATGTGAAGGAGATGTGTCGCGCTGCATGAGGCAAATGGTGGTCACACCAGATACTGACTGGTTTCCTGATCCACGCCCCTAACTTTTTTTTTTACGTTATCTGTGACCAACAGATTCCCAGTCATGTGAAATCCATAGATTAGGGCCTAATTAATGTATTTCAATTGACTGATTTCCTTATATGAACTGTTTGTAACTCAGTAAAATCTTTTCAATTCTTGCATGTTGCATTTATATTTTTGTTGTTCTGTATAAATAAAGAGAGACAGTAACGGTTGTGTAAACATTTGTGTAACAGACAAACTCTCCATTGCACAATCATAATCATTGTATCAACTCAATGCAAAAACATTATTGGCCCTGTACACACTCATGTTGTACAACTGATTTACGAACACATTTGGCACAACCGTTGTGACACAAACGGAGAGTTTTACTGCACACAAGTAACTACACAAGCGTTGTGGAGACAACAGAATGGTTGCGTAAAAAAAATTAGAATTGTGCAGACAAACTCTTTCTATTGTTTCACATAAAAAAAGATATATCCAGTTGTAATATTACAACTATTGTGTCAAATACATTATGCGTCAGTTGTTCAACCTGGATGTGTAGGTGGCCATTGTCCTCAGAAAGGAAAAGTGTTTCCACAGCCTGTCAACATAAAGATCAACGTTCAATTAGATAACACAACAACAACAACAAAAAACACAATACAGTGTAGGCTACAACATGAAGCTGAGGAAACTATGAGAGGTATCACAGATGGTCTATAATGTAACAGGGGTCCGAAGGAAGTGAGTATCCCAAATGGCTCCCTATTACCAATATAGTGCACTAGTCCCTTATAGGAGCCCTGGTCAAAAGTAGTGCACTATATAGCGAATATGGTGCCGTTTGGGATGCAAACCCGGACTTTGGGTGTGTTTTAAACATGGGGAATACACAGAGGTAGTGAGGGAGGATAATCAGTGAGTAAACAGGTATACCTTGGAGATCTCACTGACAAGCTCTCCCTCCTGAGGCTTCATAACCTCTGTGGAAAGAAGAGCAAACATTTATAAACAAAACCTCTGTCAGCTCAGCACACGCTCACAGAGGGTTCATTCATCCCTAAGTTCAGCAGCTTTTACAAAAACAAGATAGCCGTTTTCAAACTGCAGTAAAAAGTGCAGTAACTGCAGTCGACTGTGGTATTTTGGACGCAATAATTGCAGTGTAATTGCAGTTATACTGCACTCTGACTGCGGTTACACTGCAAAATTACTTAAGTAAAAAAATAAATATATTTTGGACTCAGTATTTACAGCTTACTGGAGTTATACTACACTATAACTGCAATCTTTTTTCTTAAGGGCTGCGGCTGTGGAGAGGAATCAGTTTTCTTTCTGTTATACCCTTCACTGTGCGTGAATGCAACAACTGTGAGTACAGTATTTGTTTCCTCGTGTTTTCTGACGGAGTTGTCATTATTTTGGTCATATTCTTGTCATGTTGTATTTTATGCACTTGTTTTTATGCTAAGTAACTTTTCCTGTCATATTAGCTGGCTAGCTAACTAAGTTGTTGCCATTTTGTGTCTCGTTTTGAATCATTATATATATATCCATATATATATATATATATATATATATATATATATATATATAAACAGTACCAGTTAAAAGTTTGGACACATCTACTGATTCAAGGGTTTTTCTTTCTACTTACTATTTTCTACATTGTAGAATAATTGTGAAGACCTCAAAACTATGAAATAACTTATGGAATCACTTATGGAATCATGTAGTAACTAAAAAAATGTTAAACAAATAAAAATACATTTTAGATTCTTCAAAGTAGCCACTCTTTGCCTTGATGACAGTTTTGTACACTCTTGGCATTCTCTCAACCAGCTTCACCTGGAATGCTTTTCTAACAGTCTTGAAGGAGTTCCCACATATACTGAGCACTGTTGGCTGCTTTTCCTTCACTCTGCAGTCCAACTCATCCCAAACAATCTCAATTGGGTTGAGGTCGGGTGATTGTGGAGGCCAAGTCATTTGATGCAGCACTCCATCACTCTCTTTCTTGGTCAAATAGCCCTTACAGAGCATGGAGGTGTGTTTTGGGTCATTGTCCTGTTGAAAAACAAGTGATAGTCCCACTAAGCGCAAACCAGATGGGATGGCATATCGCTGCAGAACGCTGGTTAAGTGTGCCTTGAATTCTAAATAAATCACTGACAATATCACCAGCAAAACACCATCACACCTCCGCCTCCATGCTTCACAGTGGGAACCATACATGCAGAGATTATCCGTTCACCTACTCTGCGTCTCACAAAGACACAGCGTTTGGAACCAAAAATCTAAAATTTGGACTCATCAGACCAAAGGACAGATTTCCACCGGTCTAATGTCCATTGCTCGTGTTTCTTGGCCCAAGCAAGTCTCTTCTTCTTATTGGAGTCCTTTAGTAGTGGTTTCTTTGCAGCAATTCGACCATGAAGGTCTGATTCACGCAGTCTCCTCTGAACAGTTGATGTTGAGATGTGTCTTTTACTTGAACACTGTGAAGCATTTATTTGGGCTGCAATTTCTGAGGCTGGTACTCTAATGAAGTTATCCTCTGCAGCAGAGGTAACACTGGGTCTTCCTTTCCTGTGGCGGTTCTCATGAGAGACAGTTTCATCATAGCGCTTGATGGTTTTTGCGACTGCACTTGAAGAAACTTTCAAAGTTCTTTAAATGTTCCGTATTGACTGACCTTCATGTCTTAAAGTAATGATGGACTGTCGTTTCTCTTTGCTTATTTGAGCTGTTCTTGCCATAATAAGGACTTGGTCTTGTACCAAATAGGGCTATCTTCTGTATACCACCCCTACCTTGTCACAACACAATTGATTGGCTCAAACGCATTAAGATGGAAGAAATTCCACAAATGAACTTTTAACAAGGCACACCTGTTAATTGAAATGCATTCCAGGTGACTACCTCATGAAGCTGGTTGAGAGAATGTCAAGAGGTTGCAAAGCTGTCATCAAGGGTTGCTACTTTGAAGAATCTCAAATATAAAATATATTTTGATTTGTTTAACACTTTTTTTGGTTACTACATGATTCCATATGTGTTATTTCATAGTTTCGATGTCTTCACTATTATTGTACAATTTAGAAAACAATAAAAATAAAGAAAAACCCTTGAATGAGTAGGTGTGTCCAAACATTTGACTGGTACTGTATATGTATGTATGTATGTATGTATGTATGTATGTATGTATGTATGTGTGTATGTGTGTATGCGTGCATGCGTGCATGCGCGTGTGTGTGTGTTATATATGTATTATCATAGCAGAGGAGAATTGTTTAGCTCTAGTGCTTTTGCTATTTGCTTCTTAATATGTGCCTTATTCTAAGATGTCAAACCATTGTATTGATTCTATTTGATCGTTTAACTTTCAGACCACAGTGTACGGACACACAACACTGGACAACTGCAGCTTAACGATGGTACAGAAGCCTGAACTTTATGTTAAACCTACCATCAAGATTAAAGATCAGTAAACTGAGGAACAGTCTCTCTCCTGTGTCCCTCTACCCGGAGTACAATCATCTCCATGTCTTTGCCTATTCACACCAGTAATAAATATCAAAGGTTTTATCCTCTTCGACATGGCTTTACCTCTCAGATCACAGGTTAGCACAGAGAGCAGAGCTCCATAATTCCTCTGGGAATGAATCCTTCCTATCTTCCAACCCAGATTGGATATCAGGGAGGGACACAATAGTGACAAAGACCCAGCATTTAACCTCCTTTTCTCTCTGTCTGCTCTGCTCTCTCTGTAGTCACGGTAACCTCTTCCTAAGCATATAAATATCATCTATAGAATGAGTTTATCACTCAAATTGCCAGGGTTTAAAAGCTCTTTCTATAGATTCTATGTTCCTGACTAACCTAGTCACTGACTGACCCAATAAATCATGTAAAAAAACATAGAATAAAAGTTTAGTATTTCATTATAAAATACAAAGTGCAACATTAACGAGTTGTTAGTCCTGACTGAATGTTATGTCCTGCTGTCTGTCTTGTTAAATATTTTTCAAGAAGGAAACCTGCACCAAATCATAAATGTAGTATACTTATTGTACTCTAGTCAGTGGTCTGACGGTGTCTGTTTATAGTACCCAAGCTAGAACTGCCCCTGCCAGCAATTCCCCTGGTGAGGGGGAAGTGACTAACCTGCCAAACAGCTCTACACTGCAGGGGCGAAAGACAGAGGCCAAACTACCTCCTTCTAAGCCTAACAGCAGAAGGACAGATCAGATACAGTATTATAACATAAAGACAACCCATACACCAGTTAATACCTACAAGTTTTCAGATGTTAACCAGTTGATAAGTAATTCTATTCTCTATTCTACTTTAATATATTAGGTTCACTGGAAAGAAAAAGTGATATCTGAAATCCTGTTTTAAAACATTAATATGAAATTACAATGTATCACCTTTGTTCTTTAAAAATAGCAGTTACATATAAAAGTTATAATAATTATGTAGTCTAAAATCAAGTCAACCTACCGATAGAAAAGGATGAAACATCTTCAAATGAAATTCTACTAACAATTTGATGAAACTATAAATGTTATCTTACCGTTATTTGCCACCGCCATTCAGATCATCAAGAAATATCTCATCGCGTGAAATTTGCTCCATCCAAATCCACTTATTTTAGCAAAAAAAATGTGACATTTCATGAATTTGGCACTGCGCTTGTGGCGGAGCCCTGAACCTTTGGTAACAGGTGCATTTGTGCAACAACAAAAAAAGGGGGGATGATGCACCGACGGATCCTTGATACAGTTCGTATCTCCCGGGTGCGTTCACGCAAAAACGAACAACCTGCGTTTAAATGAAACGAATGAGTTGTTTTGAGTCTCCGGGATACTCCGCGCCGTACATCGAGTGCACTCCGGGGCGTGGACGAGTAGAGCGTGGATCTGATTGGCTGGCTTGGGACACTCGTCTGTTTTTAAATCGTAGCTGTCTAGTTTTTCATGAAAACTATCTGTCAAAATTGATTGGGACGTCAATTCATTGTGTATTTGGTAAGAAAAGTTTTTAATTTTTAGCTTCTGATTAACTTAAGGCTCATGTTCTCACGGTGCCATTAAAAATAAAATAAAAAAAATACATTTGCTTCCCATTAGCGTTAACTAGCTAGCACGATGGTAACTCCATAGCTAGGTCAGCCGGCTAATGTTCGTTAGCTCGTTTATCATTCATATCAAATTATTATCTAGCTAACTAACAATTTAATGTCTAACACTGATTCCCCATTAACACAGATATGAGAGATCTTACAGGAGTTAACTTGAAACAGCACTTGACCAAGACGGTCATGTAAACATAGAATATGTGTTTGGTTGCTAGTAGCCCGGTGCACCTACTTGTTCTGTCATTACAGTAGCTAGCTAGCTAATGTAATGTTAATGTCGTTTTAAAATGTGTGTGACTGACATAGCTTCCTTCCAACCCTGCCTCAGACAGAAACAATGAGGACCAGTGAGTTTGATTCATCCTCTGATGAAGAGGAAGTTTGTGAAGAGCATCTGACACCTTTCCAGATCTCCTGGCAAGTTGCTAACTGACACGTGACTCAGGGCAAAGGTCACTGTCCTGGTTACACATGTCACTGATCAAGTAGGTGACCCATGTATCTATACATAGTTTAACGGACCTGGTAGAACATTGATCAATCATTCTCCCTGACAGGTTGCCCTTGTCCATAGTGGACTGTTCTCTGTTTCTTGGAATATGTCCTTTGCCAGGGTGCAAATTCAAAGATATCAGAAGAAATTTACTGAGAGATGTTGGTAAGTTGACCTATTTCTGTGAATCAAGTGTCCTAACAGTAGGCTAATTCCCCTGAGAGGCTATGGTGAGACTGGATGAGTTGTGGACAGTTATGTCCGTCATCATGGGTAATCATTGTCAGTGGGGGAGGGGGGGGGAATCTTCTCTCTGTCTTTCGGTGCAGTCAAGGCCGACGTGACTGTAGTGTTGTTCTGAATCCGCTTGTTGACATTGTGTCCCCAAACGGCATCCTGTTACCTATGGGTGCTCTTTTATTTTATATAGGGGGGGGGGGGGGGGATTTGGTCCACATGCCTACAGTATCTTCACATCTTCTTTGTCCAGGCGAGCTGCAGAACCAGGGGGTGCAGGATGTGTTTGTGTTCTGTACCAGAGGAGAGCTCCATAAGTACCGTGTGCCTAGCTTGCTGGAGACCTACAGGCAACAGGGGCTCGTGGTGCACCACCTGCCCTTCCCTGATGGGGGCACCCCTGAACTGCAGCAGTGCTGCCAGATACTGGAGGGACTGCAAGCCAACCTACACAACAACAGGAAGACTGTCATCCAGTGAGTAGGAAAGAGGAGTAATTCGGATTACAGACGGTGTCATGCCATAAAATCATGCACCTTTCACAAGTTCATTGTTTGACTTGATGTATTGATTTGTTTGTTTTTAAAGTGCCGGTAGCACGTTCCTGTCTTCACAAAACAAACAAGTGTTTAACTACTAATATTCTGTGCTTCTTTTGCCAGTTGTTACGGAGGCCTGGGTCGCTCTGGACTAAGTACGATTTAAAAAAAAAAAATTTGCTCGTCAGTCATTTTGCCTCAACGTCATCAACATGACTCTGAACGGGTGTCTCTGTCCATCTGTCTTCAACAGTTGCTGCCTGTCTGCTGCTTCAGCTGTCCGTCTCCATGACTCCCAACAAAGCCATCGAGATCCTGAGAGAGCACAGAGGGGGTGGGGCCATTCAGACAGTCAAGGTGAGGAGACACTTCTAATCTTTCTATATAAAAAAAAAAAAATCTCTTGTTGAAGCCTGGTCCCAGATCTGTTTGTGCTCTTGCCAGCTCCATTGCTGAGCCATAAATTAATTGTCAAGAGAGCAGAAACAGATCTGGAACCACTAATGTATTGTCTGTCCTTATTTTCTGTTATAATTTCCTCTTTTTTTTCTCCCCCATCAGCAATACAACTTCCTGCATGAGTTCCGGGAAAAATACTCTGCCTACCAAGAAACCAAAGCAGTCTCAGAGCGATCGGTGTCACGATGATACTATTCCCCTTCATCAACTGAGCTCTGCCTTTTTAAATTAATTTTGAGTAATAAAAGCATTGAATGAATATCAACCTCTCTCAAGAAGAGATGGTTTGAAATATGTTGTTTCTCTTATAGCACTTTTTAAAAAGGATGTCGTTTTTTTCTAAGCCCTTTTGATCTTAAACTAAAAGTTTTAGGGATTATCGTGTTGTTGAGCTCTGATATCTGCTTTACATTGTGATTGATGAATGAGTGCCTGTGATATGGGTTTGCAAGAACCATTTGAATCAAAATGAGCAAATAGTGGCTTCTATTAAGCAGGACTGTTGTCTGAGGCGTGCGCTCCACGTTTGTACAGCATAATGGTAGATCAGCTCTGTCCATCGAGCCAGGAAATTAAACCAATCTGGTGCACATCAGTGTACTGGGCGTAGGCTTATTTGGAGTCATTCACTAGTTGTGATTTGGGTCTAGATTCAATCTGTACTGTGGAAGGATCCGCTTTAAAGACTAAGGTCATTTTTTGTATTGGGCCGATTATATGCAGCACTTACTGTGTTCTCAGAACATTGCCTTTAAAACGTGTTTAGACTTGAATCTTTTCCTTGGTGAAATTAGCTACTCTAGTATGAACATGTGGAAATTAAAGTGAAGGAAAGAAACTTACTTCCTGATGACTTTACAGATTGGGGGAGAAATAGTCAATTACACAAGACATTGGGATAAATATTCTTTATCTTTTAAAAAGTTGTCATTCTTGCAAATGGAAATCAAATAAAGACAACCTGATTTAAAAATCCTGAAATCTGCAAGTTTGAGAGAAACATCACTGCTCCAGCAACATCCAGTCCCAATATAATAGGAGTGTAAAACTCTGCAAAAAAGACATTCTCGAATAAATAAATTGATATTTTTGGTAGCCAAAATTGAAATATACATTTAAGCCAATGCAATAAAGTAAAGCCAAATCAACAGGTACATTATGGAATTGGTTGTTTTGAGAGTATATAACAGGTTACACAGATATGCCTCAGTAGGAACGTTTTTATGATCACATATATCAGGAATGTCTACTTGGGATTGCTGTAGCGTCACATCAAATAGCCTATTAGCATCTACAGACAAAAACACCCCTTATTAAAAGCAAGTATGTATAACAAGGGCTACAAAAGTAGAATGATAATTCTTTAGAAAGCATGGTAAACCTAAAAAAAATCTATGAAATAGTTTAAGACAACCATTCTGATTGTCCCAGTCTGTGCAACACATTCTCCATCAGGTGATCAAGATAAGACTCAACCCTTTATACACACACACACACACCTATTTAGGTGAGTTCTAGTTTTCAAATGTGTCTGGGCAGGAAGAGTATTTAATATTCTACAATTGAATAACCATGTAATTATGATAACCCCAACACAAAATAATTTTCACCCCAACACAAAATAATTTTCACAAGCTTGGCATATAATTCACATCCAAAATACCTTAATACAGCATTTATTAATCAGCAATACAGCTCTGAATATAACTGACGATGCTGATCATAACAGAATCTCTTCTAATTTGTAAACAGTCAAAAGTAGGGAGGGGTCCAAAAAAAACATGATAAACTATTTGAAATCAATTTGAAAGCATCAGATAATCACATAATGGAAAAGAATCCAAAGGTCTGTCATCGTTAGTCTTCCTCTCAGACAGCATTCAGTGGACTGACTAAAACTATGAACGAGAGGAAAGCTGTGACCCAAATTGAAGATAAAAAATAAAGAGGGAGAAGTATTTTTTGTATAGTAATGGCCGCTCTGCTCTGTGCTGGGTGGGGGGGGGTTTAGTACATCCTGTTGAAACGGCGGACATCTTGTATCACTCTGTGGTAAATGGTCAGTCTTCCTGCAGGTCCCGGTTTCAGCTTCTCCACTAAAACCACAGTGTTTCATCTCGTACATGCAGATCCTTCCTCTGACCTCTAAGAGCTCACCAACACGTAGATCATCCTGTTAGAGAAAAAAATATCATGAAAATAAAGAGCATTGTTTAAGGTGTTGATGTTTACATCGATTCTCTGGCGTATCGCCTGGAGTGGAGACTGGATAAAAAAAATACTGACATGACTTAACGGTGTTATATTCATTAGGATAATTATTTGAAACAGAGAAGATGAGCTCTTGTAAGATTTTCAGTGCATTTACTATAAAGGGCAAGTAACACTTAAAAACAAAGGAAAACCAGACAGCCTTGAATAGGCAGATACCCATAGAGATAGTAGAGGTAGAGATAATAACATACCCATAGAGATAGTAGAGGTAGAGATAATAACATACCCATAGAGATAGTAGAGGAGGTAGAGATAACATACCCATAGAGATAGTAGAGGTAGAGATAACATACCCATAGAGATAGTAGAGGAGGTAGAGATAATAACATACCCAGAGATATAGTAGAGGAGGTAGAGATCATAACATACCCATAGAGATAGTAGAGGAGGTAGAGATCATAACATACCCATAGAGATAGTAGAGGTAGAGATCATAACATACCCATAGAGATAGTAGAGGAGGTAAAGATAATAACATACCCATAGAGATAGTAGAGGTAGAGATAACATACCCATAGAGATAGTAGAGGTAGAGATAATAACATACCCATAGAGATAGTAGAGGTAGAGATAATAACATACCCATAGAGATAGTAGAGGTAGAGATAATAACATACCCATAGAGATAGTAGAGGAGGTAGAGATAATAACATACCCGTAGAGATAGTAGAGGAGGTAGAGATAATAACATACTCATAGAAATAGTAGAGGTAGAGATAATAACATACCCATAGAGATAGTAGAGGAGGTAGAGATAATAACATACCCATAGAAATAGTAGAGGTAGAGATAATAACATACCCATAGAGATAGTAGAGGAGGTAGAGATAACATACCCATAGAGATAGTAGAGGTAGAGATAACATACCCATAGAGATAGTAGAGGAGGTAGAGATAATAACATACCCATAGAGATAGTAGAGGTAGAGATAACATACCCATAGACATAGTAGAGGAGGTAGAGATAATAACATACCCATAGAGATAGTAGAGGTAGAGATAACATACCCATAGACATAGTAGAGGAGGTAGAGATAATAACATACCCATAGAGATAGTAGAGGAGGTAGAGATAATAACATACCCATAGAGATAGTAGAGGTAGAGATAATAACATACCCATAGAGATAGTAGAGGTAGAGATAATAACATACCCATAGAGATAGTAGAGGAGGTAGAGATAATAACATACCCATAGAGATAGTAGAGGTAGAGATAATAACATACCCATAGAGATAGTAGAAGAAGGAGAGGAGGTAGAGATAATAACATACCCATAGAGGTAGAGATAATAACATACCCATAGAGATAGTAGAGGTAGAGATAATAACATACCCATAGAGATAGTAGAAGAAGGAGAGGAGGTAGAGATAATAACATACCCATAGAGATAGTAGAGGAGGTAGAGATAATAACATACCCATAGAGATAGTAGAGGAGGTAGAGATAATAACATACCCATAGAGATAGTAGAGGTAGAGATAACATACCCATAGAGATAGTAGAGGAGGTAGAGATAATAACATACCCATAGAGATAGTAGAGGTAGAGATAACATACCCATAGACATAGTAGAGGAGGTAGAGATAATAACATACCCATAGAGATAGTAGAGGTAGAGATAACATACCCATAGACATAGTAGAGGAGGTAGAGATAATAACATACCCATAGAGATAGTAGAGGAGGTAGAGATAATAACATACCCATAGAGATAGTAGAGGTAGAGATAATAACATACCCATAGAGATAGTAGAGGTAGAGATAATAACATACCCATAGAGATAGTAGAGGAGGTAGAGATAATAACATACCCATAGAGATAGTAGAGGTAGAGATAATAACATACCCATAGAGATAGTAGAAGAAGGAGAGGAGGTAGAGATAATAACATACCCATAGAGGTAGAGATAATAACATACCCATAGAGATAGTAGAGGTAGAGATAATAACATACCCATAGAGATAGTAGAAGAAGGAGAGGAGGTAGAGATAATAACATACCCATAGAGATAGTAGAGGAGGTAGAGATAATAACATACCCATAGAGATAGTAGAGGAGGTAGAGATAATAACATACCCATAGAGATAGTAGAGGAGGTAGAGATAATAACATACCCATAGAGATAGTAGAGGAGGTAGAGATAATAACATACCCGTAGAGATAGTAGAGGAGGTAGAGATAATAACATACCCGTAGAGATAGTAGAGGAGGTAGAGATAATAACATACCCGTAGAGATAGTAGAGATAATAACATACCCGTAGAGATAGTAGAGGAGGTAGAGATAATAACATACCCGTAGAGATAGTAGAGGAGGTAGAGATAATAACATACCCATAAAGATAGTAGAGGAGGTAGAGATAATAACATACCCGTAGAGATAGTAGAGGAGGTAGAGATAATAACATACCGTAGAGATAGTAGAGGAGGTAGAGATAATAACATACCCATAGAGATAGTAGAGGAGGTAGAGATAATAACATACCCATAGAGATAGTAGAGGAGGTAGAGATAATAACATACCCATAGAGATAGTAGAGGTAGAGATAACATACCCATAGAGATAGTAGAGGTAGAGATAATAACATACCCATAGAGATAGTAGAGGAGGTAGAGATAATAACATACCCATAGAGATAGTAGAGGAGGTAGAGATAATAACATACCCATAGAGATAGTAGAAGAAGGAGAGGAGGTAGAAGGCCAGTTTGCACCAGCCCTCCTTTTGACAGAAGGCCAGGATGTCAGCGTTCATGATTGTTGTTGGATCATAGAGGCCTGGACCACTCATCACCGGCCGGCTCATATACCTTCAGAAAAACACACGAGGCAAATGTATGATATACCTTTAGAAACATATGAAACATTTACTCGTATACCTGCATGAAGACACGAGACATTAGCTGTGTTCGAATACTCATACTAACCGCACTATTTGTGATGTAATTTGAGTGCGTAGTATGCTTATTGGTCATAGTATAGATAGGTAGTATGCTAAAAGTTCCCAGATGTCGTACTACATTCGCCAAAATACAAAGTATACAAGCAGTGGACACTATTTCCATGCTTTTAGGGCCCATAATGCAATTCTTCAGAAAATTTGGCGTGGCTTAATAACGTTTTCAGATTTTAAGAAAATGTCGGAGAATATGAAGCCGAAGTCCGACGAGAACGGAATACAAATTCATCGCTTTAAAACTAATGACAAATGTTGAGCAGTGTAATCAAGTAGTGACTTTTCAAATAAGCTACACGTTATGTTGGCCGACTATTCTTTTGCCTACGCTATCCTTACGCATAGCATTACAGCAGTATGTACCTGTATGTTAGCTAGCTATCCTTACGCATAGCATAGCATTACAGCAGTATGTACCTGTATGTTAGCTAGCTATCCTTACGCATAGCATAGCATTACAGCAGTATGTACCTGTATGTTAGCTAGCTATCCTTACGCATAGCATAGCATTACAGCAGTATGTACCTGTATGTTAGCTAGCTAGCCTTACGCATAGCATTACGTACCTGTATGTTAGCTAGCTAGCCTTACGCATAGCATAGCATTACAGCAGTATGTACCTGTATGTTAGCTAGCTATCCTTACGCATAGCATATCATTACAGCAGTATGTACCTGTATGTTAGCTAGCTATCCTTACGCATAGCATTACAGCAGTATGTACCTGTATGTTAGCTAGCTATCCTTACGCATAGCATTACAGCAGTATGTACCTGTATGTTAGCTAGCTAGCCTTACGCATAGCATTACAGCAGTATGTACCTGTATGTTAGCTAGCTATCCTTACGCATAGCATTACAGCAGTATGTACCTGTATGTTAGCTAGCTAGCCTTACGCATAGCATTACAGCAGTATGTACCTGTATGTTAGCTAGCTAGCCTTACGCATAGCATAGCATTACAGCAGTATGTACCTGTATGTTAGCTAGCTAGCCTTACGCATAGCATAGCATTACAGCAGTATGTACCTGTATGTTAGCTAGCTATCCTTACGCATAGCATAGCATTACAGCAGTATGTACCTGTATGTTAGCTAGCTAGCCTTACGCATAGCATATCATTACAGCAGTATGTACCTGTATGTTAGCTAGCTATCCTTACGCATAGCATATCATTACAGCAGTATGTACCTGTATGTTAGCTAGCTATCCTTACGCATAGCATAGCATTACAGCAGTATGTACCTGTATGTTAGCTAGCTAGCCTTACGCATAGCATAGCATTACAGCAGTATGTACCTGTATGTTAGCTAGCTATCCTTACGCATAGCATATCATTACAGCAGTATGTACCTGTATGTTAGCTAGCTATCCTTACGCATAGCATATCATTACAGCAGTATGTACCTGTATGTTAGCTAGCTAGCCTTACGAACCACATAACATATCATTACAGCAGTATGTACCTGTATGTTAGCTAGCTAGCCTTACGAACCACATAGCATATCATTACAGCAGTATGTACCTGTATGTTAGCTAGCTAGCTAACGCTAGTTGGCTACTAAAAGATGGAACTTGCCAGTATATTAACTACATGATACCTAACTAACTACCCAAAGTTTATTGACTTGATTATTCAAGTCATTCTTAGCTAAGTGGTATAGTCGTTGTGCCTTCTCAATGGACATAAATTAGCTCTGGCTATCTACTCCGATTTCAGACCACTTTCGTCTTAGTGTGCCAGAGCGCAGAATAACTGACGAATTTACGAACGTGCAACACCAGTTGAATGGCCGGTGTCGGTAAACGTCGGTAAAAAAAGCATAATTAAGTTAGTCACCAACGCTCTGGATAACATGAAAACAGCCTAACCAGCTCTGCTAGGGAACGTAAAATGGTAATTTATGTCTGGAAGTAGCTAGTCTCTCTCCGAGAGGGACATGCTCTGAATTTACAAAACGGACAATCTGACAACGCTCTGAATTTACAAATGCCCTGAGCGCACTCTGGCACTTCAGATTGAATTTACAAACACACCCGAAGTCGTAAAATATCTAGCTAGTCATTTGTTATGCTAAAAAGTTAGCAAGAGGTTGCATAGCATCAACTTCCGGTAGACAGACTTAGTGCTAGTACGCTCAACTGAAAGGATACCGTTTGTTTACGGTATACTAAAATGAACTAGTAGTATATACTCATTAAGTATGTAGTATACAGTATGTTAGTATGGGTATTCAAACACAGCTATTTACTCATAACTAAAGGAACGCGTTAAACATTTACTTATAGAAAAGAAATGAAGTATTTCTGCATACCAGCATTGAAACAGTACAAACAGCTGTGTTCAGCTTGGTTTCTAAGTCAATTACACTGGTTTCTGTAGAAACAATACTAAAAACACTGAAAGGCAGCATTACAAAACGGCAGCATAACCCAAGCAGAAA
The DNA here is from genome assembly GCF_901001165.1 of Salmo trutta. Lineage (NCBI taxonomy): Eukaryota > Metazoa > Chordata > Actinopteri > Salmoniformes > Salmonidae > Salmo > Salmo trutta. The sequence continues at coordinate 39,886,707 of NC_042989.1, forward strand.
AATCAGTCACCCAGGTCGAGATTAAATCAAGTTGTTTTCAACAAATCGTGAAAAATGACAATAGCAGTTGTAAGGGTCAACGTTGCAGCGGGAACATCTAAGGGTTAGAATGTTGTAATGTAAAGCTTGTATTCACTCTGATCCAACTTGACATTAAAAAAAAAAAGGTTCATTTCAGATTGATGTTGACATCTGCAGCGTTTTTCCCATTAATGTGATATATGCTAACGCGGAAACATTGCCTTTAAAAAGCACGTTGGTCGACAGCGCTCCAAGGATTGAATCCCGGGTCAAAGTGAAGATTGTTGTAGACGTGTACGTACCTCCAGACGTGGTAGGCTAGCAGTGGCATGTTGAGACCGAGGGTGAGCCACTCAGCAGCACACAGGAACATCACGCAGAAAAACACATGGATGAGATACTCCGGGAGCACAAGCTGGGAGGAGCATGTAAACAACAACAACATTAGTAAACAACACATTAATTAGCCTTATACTTAAGGGAGTCATACGAACAAGACAAGAGTCAGGAAGAGTCTCTGAAGGCTGCCTCAGACCGGTCTACAGATTGGACTAGAGTCAGGAAGAGTCTCTGTAGGTTGCCTCAGACCGGTCTACAGATTGGACTAGAGTCAGGAAGAGTCTCTAAAGGCTGCCTCAGACCGGTCTACAGATTGGACTAGAGTCAGGAGGAGTCTCTGAAGGCTGCCTCAGACCGGTCTACAGATTGGACTAGAGTCAGGAGGAGTCTCTGAAGGCTGCCTCAGACCGGTCTACAGATTGGACTAGAGTCAGGAAGAGTCTCTAAAGGCTGCCTCAGACCGGTCTACAGATTGGACTAGAGTCAGGAGGAGTCTCTGAAGGCTGCCTCAGACCGGTCTACAGATTGGACTAGAGTCAGGAGGAGTCTCTGAAGGCTGCCTCAGACCGGTCTACAGATTGGACTAGAGTCAGGAAGAGTCTCTGTAGGCTGCCTCAGACCGGTCTACAGATTGGACTAGAGTCAGGAGGAGTCTCTGAAGGCTGCCTCAGACCGGTCTACAGATTGGACTAGAGTCAGGAGGAGTCTCTGAAGGCTGCCTCAGACCGGTCTACAGATTGGACTAGAGTCAGGAAGTCTCTCTGAAGGCTGCCTCAGACCGGTCTACAGATTGGACTAGAGTCAGGAAGAGTCTCTGAAGTCTGCCTCAGACCGGTCTACAGATTGGACTAGAGTCAGGAGGAGTCTCTGAAGGCTGCCTCAGACCGGTCTACAGATTGGACTAGAGTCAGGAGGAGTCTCTGAAGGCTGCCTCAGACCGGTCTACAGATTGGACTAGAATCAGGAAGAGTCTCTGTAGGCTGCCTCAGACCGGTCTACAGATTGGACTAGAGTTAGGAAGTCTCTCTGAAGGCTGCCTCAGATATTAAACTGACTCGTTATAAACTGAAATAGACTGTAGAATACACCTATAAAATCAGGAAATAGACATCTCAAAATCTCTCAGATTGCTTTACAATTGATATTAATAATTATATGACCAGAGCAATAAAGTGCACAGGACACCATGAACATGAACTAAGTAGACATTGGAACTAACAAGTCAGATTTTATCAACATTTTGAAGAGACAGTTTCCCCCCTCCCCGAGCACACACACACACACACACACACACAATGTTAATGATTTGATCACACGTTTACATTACTATACATCATACAGTAGATGCTCATTGCACAAGACCTTTGGGGGTGGTTAGCAGGGCAGAGAACAGAACATCTTTCACCATTCATGCACTACCAAGAGACATACGATATGGAACATGCATTATAAATCATACGTTTGGACCAGAGAGAGGACACCAGACCGGAGGAATCAACTCACACCTAGGCTGCGTCCAAATGGCAACTTATTCCCTATATAAAAAAAAAAGTGCACTACTTTAGAACAAAGCCCTACTGGTTACTCTATGGGCCATGGCCTGGTTCAAAAGTAGTGCACCGTGTAGGGAATAGGGTGCCTTTTGGGACGCAGTTTTCTCCCGTCTGTCTGTCCCATAGGACAGGGTTACTGTGACGTCATCTGGTATAGACTCAGGCTTGTGAGGAGGAGGAGGAGGGGCAGATGGAATCACTACATGGAAGCCATGCATTTGATCAAGGAGGGGTGGTTCAGGATGACCCGCCACTTCCCACAGATGGAGGGGGGGGGAGGAGGAAGATGGAGGACACAGTGGGTTTCATCCCTGCACTGTATTGCTACATTTAAAAAACATGTGGAAGGAGATTTTATGTTACACAAGAGCGTAACGTAGTAGAAGGTTTTAGGGTCTGCGTCCTAAATGGAACCCTATTTCCTATAGGGACTATGGTCAAAAGTAGTGCACTATATAGGGAATAGGGTGCCATTTGGAACACAAACTATACGATGTTGCCCATAGGAGAAAACCGAACTATTACGGGCAAATTTGGTTACTCAAGATTTGTGAACTCAAATCTGCAGGTCTGTGACGCAGCGCCCATCTTGAACAGAACTAGAACTCGCACTCTATTCCCTACATAGTGCCCTACTTTTTGACTAGGGCCCATAAGGCTCTGGTCTAAAGGGCCATGGTCAAAAGTGGTGCACTAATATGGGGAGTAAGGTGCCATTTGAGATTCCCCCTATGCCTGGGGGGAATTCATGTTTTATGTAAGGTAACGTCACCCGTTTTTACTATCCAATCAGTGATTCCTACATAATGTTTATCTAGAGGTTGTAAGTAAGATTCTACAGCCATCTGTTCCAAACCCCGAGGTGACCATATATAGGCTTGAGCCAAAGTCTAGTCAAATCTACTGTCGTTGTGTTTACAAAACAAATCTTAAACTCAAAAAACGCTAGTCTAGAAAGCATGACGGTCAAGCAATTTGGGATGAAAATTCTCAGCATTTTACAGGACTACTTTACTTTGACAATTTAGAAATGATTCTTATGCTGCTGCTTTAAAAACTGGTAACCTTGGACTAGTTAAGGCAAACAGAGGCAGTAGGGTTGTGGTACAACAATAGGTGTGAATGATCCAGGCCAGGGTAATAGAGCACAGATTAACCGGTCCTGAGATCCACAGTAATACAGTACAGATTAACCAGTCCAGAGATCCACAGTAATACAGTACAGATTAACCAGTGCTGAGATCCACAGTAATACAGTACAGATTAACCAGTCCAGAGATCCACAGTAATACAGTACAGATTAACCAGTAATACAGTACAGATTAACCAGTAATACAGTACAGATGAACCAGTCCAGAGATCCACAGTAATACAGTACAGATGAACCAGTCCAGAGATCCACAGTAATACAGTACAGATGAACCAGTCCAGAGATCCACAGTAATACAGTACAGATGAACCAGTCCAGAGATCCACAGTAATACAGTACAGATGAACCAGTCCAGAGATCCACAGTAATACAGTACAGATGAACCAGTCCAGAGATCCACAGTAATACAGTACAGATGAACCAGTCCAGAGATCCACAGTAATACAGTACAGATGAACCAGTCCAGAGATCCACAGTACAGATGAACCAGTCCAGAGATCCACAGTAATACAGTACAGATTAACCAGTCCAGAGATCAACAGTAATACAGTACAGATTAACCGGTCCAGAGATCAACAGTAATACAGTACAGATTAACCGGTCCAGAGATCAACAGTAATACAGTACAGATTAACCGGTCCAGAGATCCACAGTAATACAGTACAGATTAACCAGTCCAGAGATCCACAGTAATACAGTACAGATTAACCAGTCCAGAGATCCACAGTAATACAGTACAGATTAACCAGTCCAGAGATCCACAGTAATACAGTACAGATTAACCAGTCCAGAGATCCACAGTAATACAGTACAGATTAACCAGACCAGAGATCCACAGTAATACAGTACAGATTAACCAGTCCTGAGACCCAGAGATCCACAGTAATACAGTACAGATTAACCAGTCCAGAGATCAACAGTAATACAGTACAGATTAACCAGTCCAGAGATCCACAGTAATACAGTACAGATTAACCAGTCCAGAGATCCACAGTAATACAGTACAGATTAACCAGTCCAGAGATCCACAGTAATACAGTACAGATTAACCAGTCCAGAGATCCACAGTAATACAGTACAGATTAACCAGTCCAGAGATCCACAGTAATACAGTACAGATTAACCAGTCCAGAGATCCACAGTAATACAGTACAGATTAACCAGTCCAGAGATCCACAGTAATACAGTACAGATGAACCAGTCCAGAGATCCACAGTAATACAGTACAGATGAACCAGTCCAGAGATCCACAGTACAGATGAACCAGTCCAGAGATCCACAGTACAGATGAACCAGTCCAGAGATCCACAGTACAAATGAACCAGTCCAGAGATCCACAGTAATACAGTACAGATTAACCAGTCCAGAGATCAACAGTAATACAGTACAGATTAACCGGTCTAGAGATCCACAGTAATACAGTACAGATTAACCAGTCTAGAGATCCACAGTAATACAGTACAGATTAACCAGTCCAGAGATCCACAGTAATACAGTACAGATTAACCAGTCCAGAGATCCACAGTAATACAGTACAGATTAACCAGTCCAGAGATCCACAGTAATACAGTACAGATTAACCAGTCCAGAGATCAACAGTAATACAGTACAGATTAACCAGTCCAGAGATCCACAGTAATACAGTACAGATTAACCAGTCCAGAGATCCACAGTAATACAGTACAGATTAACCAGTCCAGAGATCCACAGTAATACAGTACAGATTAACCAGTCCAGAGATCCACAGTAATACAGTACAGATTAACCAGTCCAGAGATCCACAGTAATACAGTACAGATTAACCGGTCCAGAGATCCACAGTAATACAGTACAGATTAACCAGTCCAGAGATCCACAGTAATACAGTACAGATTAACCGGTCCAGAGATCCACAGTAATACAGTACAGATTAACCGGTCCAGAGATCCACAGTAATACAGTACAGATTAACCGGTCCAGAGATCCACAGTAATACAGTACAGATTAACCGGTCCAGAGATCAACAGTAATACAGTACAGATTAACCAGTCTAGAGATCCACAGTAATACAGTACAGATTAACCAGTCCAGAGATCCACAGTAATACAGTACAGATTAACCAGTCCAGAGATCAACAGTAATACAGTACAGATTAACCAGTCCAGAGATCCACAGTAATACAGTACAGATTAACCAGTCCAGAGATCCACAGTAATACAGTACAGATTAACCAGTCCAGAGATCCACAGTAATACAGTACAGATTAACCAGTCCAGAGATCCACAGTAATACAGTACAGATTAACCAGTCCAGAGATCCACAGTAATACAGTACAGATTAACCAGTCCAGAGATCCACAGTAATACAGTACAGATTAACCAGTCCAGAGATCCACAGTAATACAGTACAGATTAACCAGTCCAGAGATCCACAGTACAGATGAACCAGTCCAGAGATCCACAGTACAGATGAACCAGTCCAGAGATCCACAGTACAGATTAACCAGTCCAGAGATCCACAGTAATACAGTACAGATTAACCAGTCCAGAGATCCACAGTAATACAGTACAGATTAACCAGTCCAGAGATCCACAGTAATACAGTACAGATTAACCAGTCTAGAGATCCACAGTAATACAGTACAGATTAACCAGTCCAGAGATCAACAGTAATACAGTACAGATTAACCAGTCCAGAGATCCACAGTAATACAGTACAGATTAACCAGTCCAGAGATCCACAGTAATACAGTACAGATTAACCAGTCCAGAGATCCACAGTAATACAGTACAGATTAACCAGTCCAGAGATCCACAGTAATACAGTACAGATTAACCAGTCCTGAGATCAACAGTTAATTTAATCCCATAAAAAATCCTTTGTAACGCCTGTTCAACTGTCGGAGACCAGTCAGGGCAAATAGAGTACTCCTTCTTTAAATATTGAATTATAACCTAACCTATTAAAATGTAGCCTTGGCCCTACTTAAAATCTCTCCTTGGGAAATAAATAGTATTCCCATTAAATCCTCGGCCAACTAGTGAATAAATAGGTCTAATGGTTCATTTTAATATTAGGGATATTACAATAGTATTCTTATCACAACACTATATGGAAACAAAGGGTAGGTTGTATAGAATCATGCATGTTCTGAGCATTTGCAAGTCTTTTCAGTTAACATCTGTACGTACGTACTGCTATATAGTCAATAACATTGGTACCTACATTGATGCGTCACCGCACATCCCAATGCTTTTGAGGAACCCTCTTCCAGTGTAATACAAATAAACTACACTTCCTACGGACCAAGGCCCCTCTTGGTGTGCGTCCCAAATGGCACCCTACTCCCTATGGGGGCCTTGGTCAAAAATAGTGCACTAAATAGGGAATAGGGTGCCGTTTGGGATTACAGCCTTAATGATTATAAATGAAAGCGTACACAAAAACGTTTCATCCCAGTTTTCACCCCTTTCCTTAAGCTTTAACATATGAAATCTGAAGCAATGAAAAGCCAGTTACACACACAGAAACATAGCAGGCTGGTAAAAGTGGTTGAAACTACTGTAAGTCTATCCTATTAGCTACTGTACTCTCCAATCGTGAAGGATCTATATCTCATGGGGAAAATGGGCTTGGTGATACAAAAAGGTGAGCACACACAGGAAGCAATGCAACGTAGTAATGTGTACATGACTGGTATGCTACTGGCTCAGGCATGAGAAAGAACAAAAAAAGGAGAAGTGGTAATGGAATCTGACAGTTTAAACTTCATCATGGGACTCAACTCAAGGTTGAGTCCGAGTCGAGGTCTAACATCCTATAAACGGCACTGAGCCGGGTTTGGCTATGCCAAGACATTTTGTAATATCAATGAGCACAGAAAGCTGAGACTTCAATCCATAACCTTGATGTAAAATTAGTCCAACGAGGACACCTATTCTGAGAATTGTTCACTGAAAAGACGTTTGCAAACACTCCCCCCCCCCGTGCAGAATGACAGACTGGAGACTGAACTTGAACCGAAACTGGCATTTTAAATCGAAGATTGGTACAAACCTTCAACGCAATTTTGACTCTTTTAATCTTTTTGACCTTTTCAACTGTCTTTATGCCGATAAAAATTGTAGATAAAAAAAAAAAAATGTGTTAGAGTTTGACAACTGACAAGATCACTGTAGATTAACAGTCAAATACTCAGGTTGGAATTAAGCATAACAGTGCAGCAGAGAAATCCCTCCTTAGTGTGACCACTAGGCCGTAACCTCATCCCTCCTTAACCTCATCCCTCCTTAGTGTGACCACTAGGCCGTAACCTCATCCCTCCTTAGTGTGACCACTAGGCCGTAACCTCATCCCTCCTTAACCTCATCCCTCCTTAGTGTGACCACTAGGCCGTAACCTCATCCCTCCTTAGTGTGACCACTAGGCCGTAACCTCATCCCTCCTTAGTGTGACCACTAGGCCGTAACCTCATCCCTCCTTAGTGTGACCACTAGGCCGTAACCTCATCCCTCCTTAGTGTGACCACTAGGCCGTAACCTCATCCATCCTTAGTGTGACCACTAGGCCGTAACCTCATCCCTCCTTAGTGTGACCACTAGGCCGTAACCTCATCCCTCCTTAGTGTGACCACTAGGCCGTAACCTCATCCCTCCTTAGTGTGACCACTAGGCCGTAACCTCATCCATCCTACTACACACATTATAGAAAGCATATCAGCATTCGGTCAAAGAAGCTAGGAGAAAGACATCACCTGCAACAAAACATGTTTTACTTACCGGATTCAATGTGTTACATTGATCTATGGGATTCTTGTAATCAGTCTTCAGTTCATCAAATGCAATTATCTGTAGAGAAAGAGAACGTATGTTTAAGTAAATTTCTTCACGCCACATCTTGAATGACAGAGACAACGGCATCATTAAACAAAAACAACGATTGCAAATCATCAAGATTGGCATTTTTGAATCTGAGCATAAATCGCCTAATAGAGTGAAAAATTAACCTTGTCCTAGAGAGATTTACATGGTTATCAAAACGTCATGCCAGGGTAAACCTACATGAAACACAGCCCTTATTTTAAGGGTTTCTAAAATCCCCAATGGGGAAAATGAATGGTGGAAAAACGATTGGAATCATTTCCCTGTTCGACCGCTAGGTTTTATGGGTATTCAGACACGTCCACTGTGGCGCTCTATGGCCATTAACAGTTTTTATTTTATCTTTATTTAACGAGGCAAGTCAGTTAAGAACAAATTCTTATTTACAATGACGGCCTAGGAACAGTGCCTTGTTCTGCCTTGTTCAGAAGGCAGAACAACAGATTTGTACCTTGTCAGCTCGGGGATTCGATCCAGCAACCTTTCGGTTACTTGTCCAACGCTCTAACCACTAGGCTACCTGCTGGTTACTAGTCCAACGCTCTAACCACTAGGCTACCTGCTGGTTACTAGTCCAACGCTCTAACCACTAGGCTACCTGCTGGTTACTAGTCCAACGCCCTAACCACTAGGCTACCTGCTGGTTACTGCTCTAACCACTAGGCTACCTGCTGGTTACTGCTCTAACCACTAGGCTACCTGCTGGTTACTAGTCCAATGCACTAACCACTAGGCTACCTGCTGGTTACTGCTCTAACCACTAGACTACCTGCTGGTTACTGCTCTAACCACTAGGCTACCTGCTGGTTACTGCTCTAACCACTAGGCTACCTGCTGGTTACTAGTCCAATGCTCTAACCACTAGGCTACCTGCTGGTTACTGCTCTAACCACTAGGCTACCTGCTGGTTACTGCTCTAACCACTAGGCTACCTGCTGGTTACTAGTCCAACGCTCTAACCACTAGGCTACCTGCTGGTTACTAGTCCAACACTCTAACCACTAGGCTACCTGCTGGTTACTGCTCTAACCACTAGACTACCTGCTGGTTACTGCTCTAACCACTAGGCTACCTGCTGGTTACTGCTCTAACCACTAGGCTACCTGCTGGTTACTAGTCCAATGCACTAACCACTAGGCTACCTGCTGGTTACTGCTCTAACCACTAGACTACCTGCTGGTTACTGCTCTAACCACTAGGCTACCTGCTGGTTACTGCTCTAACCACTAGGCTACCTGCTGGTTACTAGTCCAATGCTCTAACCACTAGGCTACCTGCTGGTTACTGCTCTAACCACTAGGCTACCTGCTGGTTACTGCTCTAACCACTAGGCTACCTGCTGGTTACTAGTCCGACGCTCTAACCACTAGGCTACCTGCTGGTTACTAGTCCAACACTCTAACCACTAGACTACCTGCTGGTTACTGCTCTAACCACTAGGCTACCTGCTGGTTACTAGTCCAACGCTCTAACCACTAGGCTACCTGCTGGTTACTGCTCTAACCACTAGACTACCTGCTGGTTACTGCTCTAACCACTAGGCTACCTGCTGGTTACTAGTCCAACACTCTAACCACTAGACTACCTGCTGGTTACTGCTCTAACCACTAGGCTACCTGCTGGTTACTAGTCCAACGCTCTAACCACTAGGCTACCTGCTGGTTACTGCTCTAACCACTAGACTACCTGCTGGTTACTGCTCTAACCACTAGGCTACCTGCTGGTTACTGCTCTAACCACTAGGCTACCTGCTGGTTACTAGTCCAATGCTCTAACCACTAGGCTACCTGCAGGTTACTGCTCTAACCACTAGGCTACCTGCTGGTTACTGCTCTAACCACTAGGCTACCTGCTGGTTACTAGTCCAACACTCTAACCACTAGGCTACCTGCTGGTTACTAGTCCAACGCTCTAACCACTAGCCTACCTGCTGGTTACTAGTCCAATGCACTAACCACTAGGCTACCTGCTGGTTACTAGTCCAACGCTCTAACCACTAGGCTACCTGCTGGTTACTAGTCCAATGCACTAACCACTAGGCTACCTGCTGGTTACTAGTCCAACGCTCTAACCACTAGGCTACCTGCTGGTTACTAGTCCAATGCACTAACCACTAGGCTACCTGCTGGTTACTAGTCCAACACTCTAACCACTAGGCTACCTGCTGGTTTCTAGTCCAATGCTCTAACCACTAGGCTACCCTGCAGCCCGCTCAGTGAGAGGAAAACCAACTTTTTTCCTTTGTAGAAATTAGAGAACAACTATCTCCAGGAGGATACTGTATATAATCTATATATCTACACTGTTTGTTTACAATGTCCTCAAGTACTAGCTAACGTTAGCTACAACAACGGCTTGTACAGCCAGCACAGGGGCTAAAACATGATGCAGGCATGTGGATTAATAACTAACATCCCAACAACAGTCTTTAATTAATTATTATATTAGCTAGCCATCTTATCTTAGTTGGCCAACTAACGTTACTGTGTTCACCCGTTTAGATACCTCCATATAGCTAGGAAGCTACCGTTAGCTAGCAATCAGAAACTGACGTTACCATATAAAAACTAGCTAAATGCTAACGGGTGGCTAGCTACGTATCGTATGTTTTAAATTTCGAGTAAAAATAAATAGCTACCCATTTGTCTCTGGATAACTAGTTAAGCCATATATTCTGGTCGTGGATATAAACACGAATTAGTATTTTCGGTCCAACAACACGAATTGGTGTGTGCCATTCATTCTTGGTTAGCTAACGGTTGACAAGCCTGTTTCGCCACTAGTTTAGAACAAAAACATTGGGATAATCTATATAATACCTACATTCACTTTCAAACCGTACTGTTTGATTAAGACACCAATATACTCACATGCCAAATGGCGAAGAAAATAAGAGCAGCCGTAAGCAATAGAGCAAGCATGTAACAAAAGGCCGCGAATGTGAACGCCATTTTTTGTGTGTGTAGCTTACTGGCTGATGTAGCTAGACACAGGAGAGGTTAGAAACTACAGAATGGATTGATGGCAGAGAAACTAGACCGGAAGGGAAGGGAGGGAGGGAGGGAGGGAGGACAGAGGGAGGGAAGGGAGGGTGGGAGGGGAGGGAGGGAGGGAAGGGAGGGTGGGAAGGAGGAAGGGAGGGAGGGAAGGGAGGGTGGATGGGAGGTAGGAAGGGAGGGAGGGAGATCAGAGGGAGGGAAGGGAGGGTGGGAGGGAAGGAGGAAGGGAGGGAGGGAGGGTGGGTGGGAGGTAGGAAGGGAGGGAGATCAGAGGGAGGGGTGGGAGGGAAGGAGGAAGGGAGGGAAGGGAGGGTGGGTGGGAGGAAGAGAGGGGGGAGGAAGGGAGGGAGGGAGGAAGGGAGGACAGAGGGAGGGAAGGGAGGGTGGGAGGGAAGGAGAGAGGGAAGGGGAGAGGGAGGAAGGGAGGACAGAGGGAGGGAAGGTAGGGAGGTAGGAAGGGAGGACAGAGGGAGGGAGAAAGGGAGGTAGGAAGGGAGGGAGGGAGGAAGGGGGGAGGGAGAAAGGGAGGGAGGTAGGAAGGGAGGCAGGGAGGGAGGGGGGGAGGGAGGAGGGGGGGAGGAAGGGAGGGAGGGGGGAGGAAGGGAGGGAGGGAGGAGGAAGGGAGGAAGGGAGGGAGGGAGGGAGGAGGAAGGGAGGGAGGGAGGGAGGGGGGGAGGAAGGGAGGGAGGGGAACAGGGTATCCACACGTTTCCCTTCTTCCGGGTGCGTTCCAACAGTGTCCCGACAGGCGCATTTTTGGCAACATGAGAGTTTCAAGACAAAATAAGTATTTGAGACCCCCCACCTTGAATGTTTTTTTTTAAGTAATTAATTGCCATATTATAATCGGACATAAATTATAACAGACACACGTAAGAGATTCAACATGGTGATTTTGAATATTAATGCATAAAACAACAACATTAAACATTTTTGTTTTATTGGGACAAGTGTATAAAGCATGGAAAAATACAAATATTTCACAAGTTTCACTCACACCATTGGGTAGCTGAATATGTTACATGTTTGAGATGCTGTTTTGTTAAGAAAAAATTAATAAAAGCTGTTGATCTGAGAAAGTACAGAACTATTATAGGAAAAATACATCAATTCAGAGCGACCAAGACACTTAATAAGCCACATGTTTTCACAAGGATATAGCTATATCTTATTCATGAATGCAGGTTGAAGAATTCTTCCCAAAGGCTGATTATCTCCATAAATCAGTTCCAAATGGCAGCCTATTCCCTTCATAGTGCACTATAAAACCATAGGATTCTGGTCAAAAGAAGTGCACTATAAAACCAATAGGACTCTGGTCAAAATAAGTGCACTATAAAAGGGAATAGGGTGCCATTTGGAATACATCTCATATTATCTAAAAAAATAAATTAAAAAAAAGCATTGATAATTATCCAACTACTGTAGTGTTTAACCTTAACACACTATCAGCAACTTCCCCCTTGGATTGTCATTTGCATGCATGTTCTCTATATTATTGCTTGTGTCAACCAAAGTATGCCTAATTTTTTTTTAATTCATTGAGGATACATTCACTGTGTAAAACAAAGAACATGCAGTACATACTGACACACTATTGAAGGTCTGGGATTGTTGTTGTTGTCATAATGCAAACTGTCGGCCAAAGACACACTGACGAAAGCATGCACTTGTATATACACAGTAGCTTAACACATCAAAGTTCTTTTTTTTTTTTTGAACCGATTAAGCATTTTCATTGTTCACATTGACACCAGCTGATTGCACAATTCAGAGTAAAAACAGGAATGTTCCAGTACAGTTCATATATACGGACTATGAGGCGATGTTTAAAGCTGTAGTCTTATTTTGCTTTTCAAGGTCACGTTTCAGCAGATGGGAAGACATGTCATAATGTACATCCCAAATGGCACCCTATTCCCTTTTTATAGTGCACTTATTTTGACCAGAGTCCCATGGACCCATAGTGCACTATACAGGAAAAAGAGTGTAACTTGGGATGTACACATTGTTTGTTTACATTTTAAATCTGTTCTTCAGAAGAATACTGTGATGGAAAGAGAGAGAGAGCTTTAAGGAATATTACCAGTCTAAATGTAATACACTTTTAGGTCAGTTTCCCAGACCTACTGTATATTAAGACTAGTCCTGGACTAACAGGCATGTTCAATGGGCGAAAGTGCTTTTTTCATGTCCAGGACTAGCCTTACTTTGTGCCCAGGAAACCGGCCCTTCCAAGTTTTTTTTTAACCCCTGCTAAAATAAAGGATTTAAAAGGCAAAAAGATGATTCTCTAATCTCCCAGTGTATTCACACCTGTCCAAGGTTGGGACTCAGACTGATGTTTATACATATAAAGAATCAGGTTTCCCAGACACACATTAACTGAGTCTCTATTGAAATTGCTTTCTAGTTCAGGACTAGGCTTAATCCATGTCTGACAAACTGCTCCTAAATCAAACACGAGGTTTCTTTCAAGGCTGTTGTAGGAGCAGAAGAAACGCACACCTATTTAGGCGAGGTGCTGGCTAGCGGAGTGGAACACTTTAAAAATTATATAAAGGAGAGCCGCACACACTCTAGGAGCTCAGACGCAAAAATGTTTATGTCCAACGTTTCGACAGACAAGCTGTCTTCATCAGGGTATAAATCAAACACAAGGTTTCTTTCAAGAATGTATCAATGGAAAATCTTTGTAAGCGAAACAGGTGCTGCACTTTGAAGGACACAGCTCAATGGAATAATAGTGTCCCAAATGGCACCCTATTCCATATATAGTGCACTACGTATGACCAAAAGTAGTGCACTATGTAGGGAATTAAATCACTGCAAAGTCTCACTAAGAATCACAATGATTCTACTCTAAAACAAAGACGAACAGAGATAACCAACTGTCCTTTGTGTCACTCAGAAACAGTCTGCCACTCTCAAGGAAGTTAGCTGCAGGCTCTTAAAATGTTACTTATCAACCAAGAGCAGCAATGATTCCTTTTCCCCGGGAACAACTGCAATTACAACATATAGATCCAGAAACAAGATGGTAAATTGTATTTTTAGCTGTCTTTTTTTGAGTATTGTAATAAGGATTAATATTCTTTGTCGTCATATGGTGTCATATAAACTTAAATCAAGTGAGTGAATGTTATAAGAAATGAATGTATTACTTTATACTGACCTACCTTTCCAAGCACAAGGAGAAAGTACACACACACAACATAGTCAAAAATACATTGAATTTGGATGTAAAATGAATGGCTATGTTTGTGTGATTTAAGGTCAAAAGTGCTTCAAGCCTGGAGGCACTTCCATCTTGAAAATGTATAAAGAATCAAAGTAGTAGTGTATCTTCACAAGCCAGCATCCTCCCACAAGTCATATATTTATGACTTGATACATTTTTCTTTTTAAACAGCTCCCCAAATCACAGATCCCCTCTTAATATCAAAACCATCCTTTTGGTTACAGTAAAAAAAAAAGAAAAAAAAAAAAGGTGGTTAGAATCTAATCTATCAGGTCATAATTATTAATTATTAATTATTACTAAACAAGCAAAACTCAAAAGAAATTGCCGCCATGACAATTCCTTTCAATTTCCCTTGAATTTTGCTTGTGTAGGACAAGGAGAGCTCTATCCATCTCAGAAGGAGTGGTAGTGTTAATTTCATTAAGGACACAGGAAACTGGCACATGTTGAGGGGGGGGGGAAGGGAGATTGTATGGGGAATAGGTACATCGGAGGAGGGAAACGTAAGGAATGGTGTTGTTTTCTTTCCCAGTGTCTTGTTCCTCCTGTAAACCCTTCAGTCCATTAGATCACCCAAAATGGCCTTGTCTTAACCGAAGAAGCCCAGCTTCTCTCTAAGCCATTCCTCTGTCAGGTCCTCCGTGTTTCTGATCTCAAACACCTGGAAGAAATGAGCAAGAGCCGATAGAAGACGGATTATTGCCCTTTTTTACAAGAAATAAGTCAACATCTTTTAGCCAATTTCATGTAAAACACATACTAATATATTTATGGATTTAGCTGTATTTCAGTACTAGTTTATTACTAAATACAGATAGCATTGAGCTCCAAAGATGAAAAAAAAAAAAAAAGAAAAAAAAGTTAAAACACTAACCTTGGTCAACTGCACTGTTTGCACCAGTTTGTTTTTGCTTCCGGCATACATCATCTGTTGCTCAGGTTTACATCCTGAGAGAAAACAATAATAATAATAATAATAATAATAAACAACAACAATAATAATAATAATAATAAACAATAATAATAATAATAACAACAACAACAATAATAATACATAGTAAAACCAGAGAAATAGAATGAGGAAGTTCAATGATATGTTTCACTACAGGTAAAACTAAAACCTGCTATATGCATGTATTGGCCTATTTATCGCCTTTACCTTCCTTATCCTACCTCATTTGTACACACTGTATATAGACTTTTTCTCTATTGTATGTTTTGTTTATTCCATGTGTAACTCTGTGTTTGTTGTATGTTGTCGAACTGCTTTGCTTTATCTTGGCCAGGTCGCAATTGTAAATGAGAACTTGTTCTCAACTGGCCTACCTGGTTAAATAAAGGTGAGAAAAAAAGTAACTTAAATTACACATATTTTACTATCCAATAATAATAATAATAAATAATAATAATAATAAGGTAACCTTAGTTACCATGCCCTCATTGGTTAAAATGGCATACTGATGGGCCAACACATGTTGTTACAGGTATAGTAGCTACAGGGATGTTGAGGTCCGGATCTTATCTTACCCACTGGGCTGGAGAAGATGAAACAGAGAGGGTAAGAAACTCGCCCGTCATCATGTTCGTACTTGTAGCTATACACCACAAACGTGCAGAAGGTTAAAGAGAACTTTTAGGATTAAAATAGAGATTTGACTGTTGCTCAAAACTTTCACTTAAAAAAAAAAATCACGCAGTCATGTCAATGGGAGAATTTGTTTACGTCCCTGTTAGTGAGCATCTCTCCTTTACCAAGATAATCCAATCCATCTGACAGGTGTAGCATATCAAGAGGCTATTTAAACAATCATGATTTTTACACATGGGGACAATAAAAAGGACACTCTTAAAATGAGCAGTTGTCACACAACACAATGCCACGGATGTCTACATTTTGAGGGAGTGCACAATTGGCATGCTGATTGCAGGAATTTCCACCAGAGCTGTTGCCAGAGAATTGAATGTTCATTTCTCTACCATAAGCCGTCTCCAACGTTGTTTTAGAGAATTTGGCAGTACATCCAACCGGCCTCACAACGTGTAACCATGCCAACCCAGGACCTCCACATCCAGCTTCTTCACCTGGGGGATAATCTGAGACCAGACACCCGGACAGCTGATGAAACTGAGGAGTATTTCTGTCTCTAATGAAGCCCTTTTGTGGGGAAAAACTCATTCTGATTGGCTGTGCCTGGATCCCAAGTGGTTGGGCCAATGCCCTCCTAGGTCTAACCATGGCTACGACCCTGCCCAGTCATGTTTAATCCATAGATTAGGGCCTAATGAATGTATTTCAATTGACTGATTTCCTTATATGAACTATAACTCATGTAAAATTGTTGAAATTGTTGAATGTTGCTTTTATATTTTTGTTCAGTATAGATGAAAGGATATCTTGGCTGTCTTTCAGGCAGCTCATCCTTCAAATCATCAGGAGAAATATCCTAGAGAGAGAGAGACAGACAGAGAGAGAGACAGAGAGAGAGACAGAGAGAGAGACAGAGAGAGAGACAGAGAGAGAGACAGAGAGAGAGACAGAGAGAGAGACAGAGAGAGAGACAGAGAGAGAGACAGAGAGAGAGACAGAGAGAGAGACAGAGAGAGAGACAGAGAGAGAGACAGAGAGAGAGACAGAGAGAGACAAGGTATTCAAGGTTAAATATGTACTGTACAACAGTAGGTTTACACTACATCATACAAGACACTATAAGAGGGTGTGAGGATAAAACACTTAACACTGACGGCATCATACAATAACCAATCTGGCAACTTACCTCATGTTCTTCATCAAGGATGACAAGCTGCTTGTCCTTGTCAATCTTCACTGAGAAAGAGAAAACACACACACAAAAAAAATATTTAGATAAAATATTCCTCAACAGTCAACATGTTCGTCCTCCCCAAGCACTTGACCCTAGCACAATATGTATGTAGAAGCAATAACGGATACTGATTGATTTATGATTAGGAGGATACTGATTTATGATTAGGAGGATACTGATTTATGATTAAAGGATACTGATTTATGATTAAAGGATACTGATTTATGATTAAAGGATACTTACCGATTTGTGACTAAGAGGATACTTACCGATTTGTGATTTAGAGGATACTTACCGATTTGTGATTTAGAGGATACTTACCGATTTGTGATTTAGAGGATACTTACCGATTTGTGATTTAGAGGATACTTACCGATTTGTGATTTAGAGGATACTTACCGATTTGTGATTTAGAGGATACTTACCGATTTGTGATTTAGAGGATACTTACCGATTTGTGATTTAGAGGATACTTACCGATTGTGATTTAGAGGATACTTACCGATTTGTGATTTAGAGGATACTTACCGATTTGTGATTTAGAGGATACTTACCGATTTGTGATTTAGAGGATACTTACCGATTTGTGATTTAGAGGATACTTACCGATTTGTGATTTAGAGGATACTTACCGATTTGTGATTTAGAGGATACTTACCGATTTGTGATTTAGAGGATACTTACCGATTTGTGATTTAGAGGATACTTACCGATTTGTGATTTAGAGGATACTTACCGATTTGTGATTTAGAGGATACTTACTGATTTGTGATTTAGAGGATACTTACCGATTTGTGATTTAGAGGATACTTACTGATTTGTGATTTAGAGGATACTTACTGATTTGTGATTAGAGGATACTTACTGATTTGTGATTTAGAGGATACTTACTGATGATAGCAGCATTGTTAGTCTCCTTCCGGAAGCGGAATTCCCGTAGCTTTTTAACGAGGTCTCCGTCAACGTCACACACAACCAGTGATTCGCTCTGGAAGTAACAGATAGAAGGTGATTCATAAAGCCTCTCCGGAGTTGGAGTGCTGATCTAGGACCAGACCCCCGGACAGCTGATGATAATAAAATACAATTACGTAGACAGGGGAGACCTGATCCTCGGTCAGCACTAACTCAGAGATGCTTAATGAATATGGAGGCCAGGAATAAGAATTGTTATGATGTCTCATTTCAAAAGGAGATCAGATCCCTCTAACACATGATTGGGAACTTTTGATGATAGCCTTACAGAATAATTATTGAGATGGACATTAGATATATCTTAGATAGATAGAGATATGTATAGATATATCTCTGAACTTGCAAATTCTATTAAATAGTGAGACATTTTTAGCGATCAATAAACAGACCACACCTGATAAATGATGCGTCTTGGAATGAGCAGGGATCTTCGTTTATGTAACATCCCAGAATCATTGTTCACGACGGGTTAAAATTCCTTTGTTCAATGGCCTAGTCTGGATATGATTTGACAGGTAACAGGAAATACCGACGTGCACTGATTTAGCAACTACAGGGTTATACAAATATATATATAGTACCTCTCAAATACGAGAGATGCGCATCCCTGACAATGCCGAGTTGAATTTGTCTTGAAGCCAAGTTTAGCTAGCTAGCTAACTAGATAGGTCTTGCAAACTACAGGAAATGCGAATCTAGCTAGCTAGCTGGCTGGCTGGCTGGCTGACATGCATTTTATACACAAAGCGCATATAAATCTGACAGAATAGTCACGGCACTTTGACGACCTGAAATGAGCTAGTTCCATCGAGTAGTTATAGGGTAATTACATGGGAATTTGATGTGGCTAACTTTCTCAGAAAATGCATGGGGGGTTTTATCCGTTAACCAGCTTGCTAGCTATGCTATGCTATGCTATGCTATGCTCCATATCGTGACATGTTGCAGCAGATCACATTGAGCTGGGTGGAACAACTGCATATTTAAAAACAAAAAAAAACATGCGAAACTCGAATTAAAGAGACGATTATACAGGTAGAGGATATCAAAAACGATTGCAAACTTCAAAATAATCCCTAGCCAAAATACATTTAGTGAGGTTTTTTTTTTTTTTTTT
Organism: Salmo trutta; assembly: GCF_901001165.1. NCBI lineage: Eukaryota > Metazoa > Chordata > Actinopteri > Salmoniformes > Salmonidae > Salmo > Salmo trutta. The sequence continues at coordinate 39,905,786 of NC_042989.1, forward strand.
TCTTTCAACCCATCTCAGGAACAACTTACCATTTTCCCTGAAGCGCAGACTCAATTGTTCTGTCTAGACCGGAGGAGGGCAGTACAGAACAGTATTTTTTATTTCGCCCACATATGATCTCATGACTCTGATATGACCAATCCGCCCCCCCCATCCCACACACCAATTTAAAATCATTATTGGGAATATTTTTCCGTATCATGTCATACTGTACTAGTTAAATTTTACTCATATAAAGTTGAAAGAGAAAAGGGTAGATATACTTTTATTCATTTTCGATTTTTTGTTTGTTGTAATAATTTTTTTTGGTCGACTGCAATCCCAGAAAATGTGTGTGAGTCTGGAACGCAGCCATGTTTCCTTCCGCCCAGCGGCGCGTCATATTCTAGGCGTGAGGGCAGACTCTGCACTTCCTTTATTCCAGGACTTTTACACAGTCATATTTTTTACTTTGCTGTTATCTCTCAACTGGCAAATTCTTGTTGTTTCTAACTTTAGAATTTTTGTTAAAGACGTCCCTCTTTTGTCGAGGTAATGTTGAAAAGCCGAACATACTTTAAAAAAACAACAACATTTCTTTATTGTACATCGTTGAGCAGCATAAATATGTAGAATCAAGTTGGTGGATAGCTAATGTTAGATAACGTTAGCTGTACGTCGAGACAGCTAGCTTTCTACATGTGAATAACACTAACCAGCCTGCAATCCAGTTTAATTTAAAGTTTATAGGTAGCTTGTGATATCTAAACTATGTTGCTATTTACTTCCGGCTGTTATAACTCAAGTAGCTAATAGCCTATAATAGGTTATGCTTCAGACCTAACAACTTTATCCCCCCCATTACCTTTCAGGACATGGATTTCTCGGTGAGTTAGCTACTTTTATCAATCACGTTTATTATCAAGGTATGCCTGTTTTAAGATGGTAAATGTGTTGGTGAAGATTGTGGTAGCAACCTCCCTGTTTTTCTTGCATGTAGCTGGCAGATGCCATAGTAGACGATGTCCCGGGCCAAGCTGAGAAAGCAGCTAACCCCAACCCAGCCGCCTCCAACGCCCCTCCGCCCACTAACCCAGGATGGCCTGGTGCGGCCCCCGGAGCCCCCACACAGCCCTCTGCTCCTGGGGGATTCCCTGGGGGGCCACAGTCTGGTTCAGGGGCCCCAGGGCAGTTCCCTGGAAGTCAAGGACCCTTCTCTTCCGGTCCTGGAGCACCAGGGCAGTATCCTGGAGCTCCCTCTGTCCCTGGTGGGTTCCCGCCCGGCCCAGGGGTACCGGGACAGTACCCAGCTGGGCCTGGAGCCCCGGGACAGTGCCCAGCTGGGCCTGGAGCCCCGGGACAGTACCCAGCTGGGCCTGGAGCACCAGGACAGTACCCAGCTGGGCCTGGAGCACCGGGTCAGTACCCAGCTGGGCCTGGAGCCCCGGGTCAGTGCCCAGCTGGGCCTGGAGCCCCAGGACAGTACCCAGCTAGGCCTGGAGCCCCGGGTCAGTGCCCAGCTGGGCCTGGAGCACCGGGACAGTACCCAGCTGGGCCTGGAGCCCCGGGACAGTACCCAGCTGGGCCTGGAGCACCGGGTCAGTACCCAGCTGGGCCTGGAGCCCCGGGACAGTACCCAGCTGGGCCTGGAGCCCCGGGACAGTACCCAGCTGGGCCTGGAGCACCGGGACAGTACCCAGCTGGGCCTGGAGCACCGGGACAGTACCCAGCTGGGCCTGGAGCACCGGGACAGTACCCAGCTGGGCCTGGAGCCCCAGGACAGTACCCAGCTAGGCCTGGAGCCCCGGGTCAGTACCCAGCTGGGCCTGGAGCACCTGGGCAGTTCCCACCTGGTGGAGCCCCCGGCCAGTTCCCTGGAGCCCCCATGCAGTACCCGTCTGGACCCTTCCAAACTAGCCCCGGAGCACCCCAAGGACCCTACCCCAACGTGCCTTACCCAGGAGCCCAGCCTGGTGGTGGGATGTATGGGCCTGGAGGTCCAGGAGCTGCCTTCTCTCCTGCAGGAGGCACCTTCTCTGGTGGAGGCTTCCCTCCTATCCCCCCTGGATCATGGGGTCCTCGAGGTGGTGGAGGCTTCCCTCCCCAGCCGGGCCACCCAGGGCCCATGGGACCATACGGGGGGCAAGCGGCTCCAGGAGGCATGCTGGTGAGTAAATACATGCTTTTAAAACACCACACATTGCTTGCTTGCTTGCTTGCTTCCTTCCTGGTGCACTTCTGTCCTAGTCTTCACCGGAGGATCTCTGTACACGTGGGGTGGCTCTTTTTGGGGGGGGGGGGTTCTTGCCTCGTTTTACCTTCCTGATTTCGCATGCTTACATTAAGCGCAGCAGTCAGGATGGTGGATCAGAGATTTGCTGCAGGGCTGCAAAAATGGTGTTTGTCTCCAAGAAACAGCACTGCAATAACATTATACTGGTCTGAGGTGTTTTCTGCAGGGCGCAAACCGCAAAAGACAAGGCAAGGCAAAACAACAGAACATTTACAGTAATATCATATTGTATCATTTACAGTAATATTGTAATGTATCATTTACAGTTATATCGTAATGTATCATTTACAGTAATATTGTATGTATTCTTGTCTTTCAGCCCAGACATAATATACCATATCCACCACATTTTTGAAAGCACTGAACTCTTCAGATTTTCAGTCAGATGAGGACACCAGCCACAGAAAATCACCTTGTGGTTTGGTTTAAGAACTACAAGAAAGCAGCAGCATTTTGTATTTGGTTGAAGAGGTTTTTATTAGCTAATACCTGGGGGGGGGGGGGGTGTAAAGGGAGCCCAATAATGTTTGCTGTCATTCAAGTGCAATACATAACCTCGGATTTTTACATTTTATATTATTTCACTCTTAAACTTTCATTTAAAGTCACACTTATCTTTTATAATAACATTTATATGCTACTTTCTAGAAAAGCCAAACATCATTTAGGTAGTAATCCTCCTGTACTCGTGTGTTTGCCAGCGTTGATAAAATGTCCAAATGTGTTAAATATTTGAAATAAAGAATAATATCACTTGTGTTCTGATTGTTTTTTTGTTGCATTGCAGTGTTTAAAGAAGTAGTTTAGGATGTATGCCCTGTTAAATGAATCAAGAGGTGAGTATATATATATATATATATATATACAGGTGGTACCACTATATATATAGCCTAATAGTGCTGAGTATATATATATATATATATACAGGTGGTACCACTATATATATAGCCTAATAGTGCTGAGTATATATATATATATATATACAGGTGGTACCACTATATATATAGCCTAATAGTGCTGAGTATATATATATATATATATACATACAGGTGGTACCACTATATATATAGCCTAATAGTGCTGAGTATATATATATATATATATACAGGTGGTACCACTATATATATAGCCTAATAGTGCTGAGTATATATATATATATATATACAGGTGGTACCACTATATATATAGCCTAATAGTGCTGAGTATATATATATATATATATACAGGTGGTACCACTATATATATAGCCTAATAGTGCTGAGTATATATATATATATATACATACAGGTGGTACCACTATATATATAGCCTAATAGTGCTGAGTATATATATATATATACATACAGGTGGTACCACTATATATATAGCCTAATAGTGCTGAGTATATATATATATATACATACAGGTGGTACCACTATATATATAGCCTAATAGTGCTGAGTATATATATATATATATATACATACAGGTGGTACCACTATATATATAGCCTAATAGTGCTGAGTATATATATATATATACATACAGGTGGTACCACTATATATATAGCCTAATAGTGCTGAGTATATATATATATATACATACAGGTGGTACCACTATATATATAGCCTAATAGTGCTGAGTATATATATATATATATATACAGGTGGTACCACTATATATATAGCCTAATAGTGCTGAGTATATGTGTGTGTGTATATATGTATATATATATATATAGCCTAATAGTGCTGAGTATATGTGTGTGTGTGTATATGTGTGTATATATATATATATATATATATATCCTAATAGTGCTGAGTATATGTGTGTGTGTATATATGTATATATATATAGCCTAATAGTGCTGAGTATATGTGTGTGTGTATATATGTATATATATATAGCCTAATAGTGCTGAGTATATGTGTGTGTGTGTATATGTGTGTATATATATATATATATATATATATATATCCTAATAGTGCTGAGTATATGTGTGTGTGTATATATGTATATATATATAGCCTAATAGTGCTGAGTATATGTGTGTGTGTGTATATGTGTGTATATATATATATATATATATATATATCCTAATAGTGCTGAGTATATGTGTGTGTGTATATATATATATATATATATAGCCTAATAGTGCTGAGTATATGTGTGTGTGTGTATATGTGTGTATATATATATATCCTAATAGTGCTGAGTATATGTGTGTGTGTATATATGTATATATATATATCCTAATAGTGCTGAGTATATGTGTGTGTGTATATATATATATATATCCTAATAGTGCTGAGTATATGTGTGTATATGTGTATATATATATATATCCTAATAGTGCTGAGTATATGTGTGTGTGTATATGTGTATATATATATATATATATATCCTAATAGTGCTGAGTATATGTGTGTGTGTATATATATATATATACAGGTGGTACCACTTGAAGGAAGTTACGTTTCAACTCATCCAGTTATTCCTGTTGTGACTCAGCACTATTAGGCTCATGTAGAGTGTGAGGATCTGGTTTGTTTGGTGTAGGGCGTAGTGGAGACTCTTCTTAAGGGGAGGGTGACTCATTTTTCCAGTGGCGTTTGGAATGTAGGGCGAGGTTCCAGAGTTAGCCAACATAGTCATTTCATTACTCATTATGAGAGATTATTTTTTTTATTTAAATCAATAAGGAAATGTTTTGAATTTGTCAGGAAGTTTGATTTGTATTTCTTCCTTGATATAATAAGGATGTATCTACTTTGTCTTAATTACAACTCAGTGACAGTTTTAGTGGCACCACTAGATAGTGGTCCTTTTCTCTTGACACCTGATACAATGTCACTTAATAAAGCTCATATATTCAATATTCTTACCAATTCTTTATCCAATCCCCTTTTATTAATATTGAAATGTGTACTTATTTTTTTTATTGAAATGTGTACTTCTATTGGGTCTGTTGTTGATAAAGGTAATTTATATTAGTTTAATCTTTTTAACGAAACACTAAGACTGATGACCTGTAATGTTCATGTACCATCTGTTTGAGCCAGTGCCCTATGAACTGCCTCTCCCTACTGGCATAATACCCAGGCTACTGATCACTATAGTAGGGGAACCCATCCCTGGAGGAGACCGGTATGTACTCACACTACTAAACTAGGCTACAGGATTCATTAAACCGTTAATTTGCTCCTTCATTTATCCATTCAATACATATGTTCCAGTAATGCTGACACGGGGTGTTTTCACATATAGTCCTCTTATAAAAGATCTGATCTGTCCTCTTATTAAAGATCTGATCTGTCCTCTTATAAAATATCTGATCTGTCCTCTTATAAAAGATCTGATCTGTCTTCTTATTAAAGATCTGATCTGTCCTCTTATTAAAGATCTGATCTGTCCTCTTATAAAAGATCTGATCTGTCCTCTTATAAAAGATCTGATCTGTCCTCTTATAAAAGATCTGATCTGTCCTCTTATAAAAGATCTGATCTGTCCTCTTATAAAATATCTGATCTGTCTTCTTATTAAAGATCTGATCTGTCCTCTTATTAAAGATCTGATCTGTCCTCTTATAAAAGATCTGATCTGTCCTCTTATTAAAGATCTGATCTGTCCTCTTATTAAAGATCCGATCTGTCCTCTTATAAAAGATCCGATCTGTCCTCTTATAAAAGATCTGATCTGTCCTCTTATAAAATATCCGATCTGTCCTCTTATAAAAGATCTGATCTGTCCTCTTATTAAAGATCTGATCTGTCCTCTTATAAAATATCTGATCTGTCCTCTTAAAAGATCTGATCTGTCCTCATATAAAAGATCTGATCTCTCCTCATATAAAAGATCTGATCTGTCCTCTTATAAAATATCCGATCTGTGCTCTTATAAAATATCCGATCTGTCCTCTTAAAAAATATCTGATCTGTCCTCTTATTAAAGATCTGATCTGTCCTCTTATAAAAGATCCGATATGTCCTCTTATAAAAGATCTGATCTGTCTTCATATAAAAGATCTGATCTGTCCTCTTATAAAATATCCGATCTGTGCTCTTATAAAATATCTGATCTGTCCTCTTATAAAAGATCTGATCTGTCTTCTTATTAAAGATCTGATCTGTCCTCTTATAAAAGATCCGATCTGTCCTCTTATTAAAGATCTGATCTGTCCTCTTATAAAAGATCTGATCTCTCCTCATATAAAATATCTGATCTGTCCTCTTATAAAAGATCCGATCTGTCCTCTTATTAAAGATCTGATCTGTCCTCTTATAAAAGATCCGATATGTCCTCTTATAAAAGATCTGATCTGTCTTCATATAAAAGATCCGATCTGTCCTCTTATAAAAGATCCGATCTGTGCTCTTATAAAATATCTGATCTGTCCTCTTATAAAAGATCTGATCTGTCCTCTTATTAAAGATCTGATCTGTCCTTTTATAAAATATCCGATCTGTCTTCTTAAAAGATCTGATCTGTCCTCTTATAAAATATCTGATCTGTCCTCTTATAAAAGATCTGATCTGTCTTCTTATTAAAGATCTGATCTGTCCTCTTATAAAAGATCCGATCTGTCCTCTTATTAAAGATCTGATCAGTCCTCTTATAAAAGATCTGATCTGTCCTCTTATAAAATATCTGATCTGTCCTCTTATAAAAGATCTGATCTGTCCTCTTATTAAAGATCCGATCTGTCCTCTTATAAAAGATCTGATCTGTCCTCTTATAAAATATCTGATCTGTCCTCTTAAAAGATCTGATCTCTCCTCATATAAAAGATCTGATCTCTCCTCATATAAAAGATCTGATCTGTCCTCTTATAAAATATCCGATCTGTGCTCTTATAAAATATCCGATCTGTCTTCTTATAAAAGATCTGATCTGTCCTCTTATTAAAGATCTGATCTGTCCTCTTATAAAAGATCCGATCTGTCCTCTTATAAAAGATCTGATCTGTCCTCTTATAAAAGATCTGATCTGTCCTCTTATTAAAGATCTGATCTGTCCTCATATAAAAGATCCGATCTGTCCTCTTATAAAAGATCTGATCTGTCCTCTTATAAAAGATCTGATCTGTCCTCTTATTAAAGATCTGATCTGTCCTCTTATAAAAGATCTGATCTGTCCTCTTATAAAAGATCTGATCTGTCTTCATATAAAAGATCTGATCTGTCCTCTTATAAAAGATCTGATCTGTGCTCTTATAAAATATCTGATCTGTCCTCTTATAAAAGATCTGATCTGTCCTCTTATTAAAGATCTGATCTGTGCTCTTATAAAATATCCGATCTGTCCTCTTAAAAGATCTGATCTGTCCTCTTATTAAAGATCCGATCTGTCCTGGTTAAAGTGAACTCTGGGGTAAAAAAAGATATATATATTTTTTAAAGGAGTGAAATAAACGTTGTTTTTGTGTTCACGCTGCTCTTCCCTTTGGATGAGGACTCAACTCTCTTTGCCAGTTCACTTCAACTATTTTGTGGTCCGAGGCCTCTTTGCATTCACATTGGTGTGTTTACAAAGGAACCAACATCTTTTTATAACATTCACTCAATGCACTCTCTGGGTTTTTACAAAGTGCAGGACAAGTCATTTCATCAGAACGTGTTATCGGACAGCTAGACATGCACTACATGACCAAAAGTATGTGGACACCTGCTCGTTGAACATCTCATTCCTAAATCATGGGCGTTAATATGGAGTTGGGACCCCCATTGCTGCTATAACAGCCTCCACTCATCTGGGAAGGTTTTCCACTAGATGTTGGAACATTGCTGCGGGGACTTGCTTCCATTCAGCCACGAGCATTAGTGAGGTCGGGCACTGATGTTGGGTGATTAGGCCCGGCTCGCAGTTGACGTTCCAATTCATCCCGAATCAAGTTCTTCCACACCGATTTTGACAAACCATTTCTGTATTGGCCTCACTATCTGCACAGGGGCCATTGTCATGCTGAAACAGGAAATGGCCTTTCCCAAACTGTTGCCACAAAGTTGAACAGAATAAATAGCAGAAGAATAACTGGAGATTAAATTATGCTTTAATTGAAAATTGTACACCCAGTGTCGGCTACTGGCCCTTTAAGAGCTAGAATAGGCTACTAGCCCTTTAAGAGCTAGAATAGGCTACTGGCCGTTTAAGAGATAGAATAGGCTACTGGCCCTTTAAGAGCTAGAATAGGCTACTGGCCCTTTAAGAGCTAGAATAGGCTACTGGCCCTTTAGAGCTAGAATAGGCTACTGGCCGTTTAAGAGGTTGAATAGGCTATTGGCCCTTTAAGAGCTAGAATAGGCTACTAGCCCTTTAAGAGCTAGAATAGGCTACTGGCCGTTTAAGAGATAGAATAGGCTACTGGCCCTTTAAGAGATAGAATAGGCTATTGGCCCTTTAAGAGCTAGAATAGGCTACTGGCCGTTTAAGAGGTTGAATAGGCTATTGGCATTTTAAGAGCTAGAATAGGCTACTGGCCCTTTAAGAGCTAGAATAGGCTACTGGCCGTTTAAGAGATAGAATAGGCTACTGGCCCTTTAAGAGCTAGAATAGGCTACTGGCCGTTTAAGAGCTAGAATAGGCTACTGGCCGTTTAAGAGATAGAATAGGCTACTGGCCCTTTAGAGCTAGAATAGGCTACTGGCCCTTTAAGAGCTAGAATAGGCTACTGGCCCTTTAAGAGCTAGAATAGGCTACTGGCCGTTTAAGAGGTTAAATAGGCTATTGGCCCTTTAAGAGCTAGAATAGGCTACTGGCCCTTTAAGAGCTAGAATAGGCTACTGGCCGTTTAAGAGATAGAATAGGCTACTGGCCCTTTAAGAGCTAGAATAGGCTACTGGCCCTTTAAGAGCTAGAATAGGCTACTGGCCGTTTAAGAGGTTGAATAGGCTATTGGCCCTTTAAGAGCTAGAATAGGCTACTGGCCCTTTAAGAGCTAGAATAGGCTACTGGCCGTTTAAGAGCTAGAATAGGCTACTGGCCCTTTAAGAGCTAGAATAGGCTACTGGCCCTTTAAGAGATAGAATAGGCTACTGTCCCTTTAAGAGATAGAATAGGCTACTGGCCGTTTAAGAGATAGAATAGGCTACTGGCCCTTTAAGAGCTAGAATAGGCTACTGGCCCTTTAAGAGTTAGACATGATTTTGTACCCTATGTTGTGGTTCTCATCAAATATGCTGTTGCCTTCTCATACTGTTTAAACCCCACAATTTGAAGTTCTCTTATTGCAATCAAATAGACTCAACTAAAAATTCTGGTATTTATTTTGGTATTTCTGTGCATTCTTGATCATCGCTAATCAATATCCCCAAAAAACGACACGCGTTTATTTTCGGCCAACCTGCATATCATCTCTTTTGTGTGGCACCAATGTGAGGAGATATGACAGGGGAAATGGTGTTGCAGTAGTCTAGTGTTTGGTGCGTGAATAACGACAAGCGAACCTTTTTTTTGGGGGGGGGGGGGGGTGTTGTGTTCACAGGGAATCAGACCCTGGAATTCAAGCGAACCGAACTCAGATCACCTCTCAAGATGGTTTCAGTTTGCTTTGCTTTCGGTGGCCTCTTTTGAGGGATCTCAGATCCTTTTGGAGTGTTCATACTGCACACACAAAAAAATGAAGCGAACCGCACTGAGTTCACAAAAATCGTCTGAAAGGGACGGTTTGTGAAAACACCGTTAGTCTAAGACATCACGAAGCATCACCAGTATGTAGCCATTCAAACTAAGCCACAGCCCATATGTTTATCTATGGTCCAAAGCACTGTAGACTGGTGATGAGTGAAACAAACTTTTTATTTCAGGTTTCATGTTGATTTTATAAAAGATAATTGGGTTGTGTAAAGAGAAGGTGATGCCATCTCCCTGAAGGACGGCACAATGGGAGATGCCATCTCCCTGAAGGACGGCACCATGGGAGATGGCATCTCCCTGAAGGACGGCACCATGGGAGATGGCATCTCCCTGAAGGACGGCACAATGGGAGATGGCATCTCCCTCTAGGACTGCAGCACCATGGGAGATGCCATCTCCCTGAAGGACTGCACCATGGGATATGCCATCTCCCTGAAGGACTGCATCATGGGAGATGCCATCACCTCTTTATTGGAATATGACTTTACCTAGATGAGCATCACATTCCATAGAAACCTTTTATTTGCCGAGTTGTGTCTGTCCTGTCTTGCCTGCAGCTGAAGATCCTAGTGGAAGAGGACTCGTTTAAAGTAGCTGTGGATGGGAACCATTGTCTGGAGTATGAACACAGAGCCGGAGGGTTTGAGGACGTCACCCTGCTGAGCGTGGATGGGGGGGGGGGGGGGGGGGGGGGATGTCACTCTCTACAGCGCGGCCCCCAGTATGATCTAACACTCAGAGACTACGGTCCGAGTCCCAAATGGCACCCTATTCCCTATGTAGTGCACTACCTTTGACCAGAGCCTATGGGTCAATGGACTGGATGGGGGGGGGGTGCAGCTCATGGATATACCCCTTTTCACACTACAGGGGCGACCCGAACCAAACTGTTGCTAGCTCATTATCCATCCACCATAGTTCCTGGAACCGTGCTGAAAAGGACAATGTGAAAATAAAATATCTAAGGACAACTCAGTGCAGCTTGGTTTGGCTCAGTAGTGTGAAAAGCCAGTATGTTCTATAGGCTATGGGAAAATGCGTTTTCTGGATACAATCAAATGACTGTCATATATCGTGGTAAATAATGTATACAAATGAGGGAAAGGAAGTAGATTGTGTAACGGTAGCAGAGGAGGAGAGATCTGCTTTCAACGGCTTCTACCGTTCTAGAGAAAGTAGCCATGTTTATTCTGCATGAAATGTCTAGGCCAATGGGGGACAAAGGTGCCGTGTCCTTAGCATTTCACAATGTTTTCATGACAGCAGAACAGTAGGCTTCAGCTGTATTTTATTTAAAACATTTTTTTATTTAAGATTTATTTAACTAGGCAAGTCAGTTAAAATAACAAATTCTTATTTACAATGACGGCCTACACCGGCCAAACCCGGATGACGCTGGGCCAATTGTTCGCCGCCCTACGGGACTCCCAATCACGGCCGGATGTGATACAGCCTGGAATCGAACCAGGGTCTGTAATGACGCCAATAATAAGGGTTGTCAAAGACAAAATATTGTTTTAATAATAAGGGTTGTCAAAGACAAAATATTGTTTTAATAATAAGGGTTGTCAAAGACAAAATATTGTTTTAATAATAAGGTTTGTCAAAGACAAAATATTGTTTTAATAATAAGGGTTGTCTAAGACAAAGGTATTGTTTTAATAATAAGGGTTGTCTAAGACAAAGGTATTGTTTTAATAATAAGGGTTGTCTAACAATAAAGAGAGCTGATATATTATGACTGGTTATCAATCGGGTTTCTACAGCTACAACAGCCAGGCACCCCCAGGGGTACTACTACCCAGCTAGTACCCCCACATTGAGAACCATCTGTTTCTCTTGAACGACAGTAACAGTTACAGGTGGTTCAATCAGAGGTCACGAGTAGAGCGGTCGATTGAAGAGCATTCTGGGAAGTGGAGTTCTAGTCCATCGGAGAGCAGGAAACTGCAGGCAATAGAGACGGTACTCCTGTATGAGTTCACCTTCACATTTATAACTACCCTCAAAAACAGCTATTTAGCTTGTCCTCCGGATTCCTTACATCATGAACGGGTCAGCAATGTATACTGGGCCTATCGTGCTGGATATAAAGTTGAAAAGAGGACCACAAGGTAAGAAAATAGCTTTCAGTCGCAACTCCGACGAATCTACTGTTAGTTGGCAAGCTTGCAAACGGATGGCCTGGATAGCTAACTAACTAGTTAACTGTTGTTAGCTAGCTGGCTGTCTATTTCATTTATGCCAATTTGGTAGCTAATCTGGATATTGCAAATAGGCTTCAATTTGAACGCCACGAGATCGGGTTTTCCACCTTTTGCTACTGAGGATCTAGCTAGCAATGCTAACTACACTGAACTAAAATATAAACGCAACATGAAACAATTTCAAAGATTTTACTGAGTTACAGTTCATATAAGGAAACCAGTGAATTGAAATAAATTCATTAGACCCAAATCTATGGATTTCACGACTGGGAATACAGTACCCGTCAAAAGTTTGGACACCTCATTCCAGGGTTTTTATTTTATTTTTGGTATTTTCTACATTGTAGACTAATAATGAAGACATCAAAACTATGAAATAACACATGGAATCATGTAGTAACCAAAAAAAGGGTTAAACTAATTATTCAAAGTAGCCACCCTTTGCCTTTATGACAGCTTTGCACACGCTTGGCATTCTCTCAACCAGCTTCATGAGGGAGTCACCTGGAATGTATTTCAATTAACAGGTGTGCCTTGTTAATTTGTGGAATTTCTTCCCTTAATGTGTTTCAGCCAATCAATTATGTTGTGACACGGTAGAGGTAGTATACAGAAGATAGCCCTATTTGTTAAAAGACCAAGTCCATATTATGGCAAGAACAGCTCAAATAAGCAAAGAGAAACGACAGTCCATCTTTACTTTAAGACATGAAGGTCAGTCTGGAACATTTCAAGAACTTTGAAAGTTTCTTCAAGTGCAGTCACAAAAACCATTAAGCCCTATGATGAAACTGGCTCTCATGAGGACCGCTACAGGAATGGAAGACCCAGAGGTACCTCTGCTGCACAGAATAAGTTCATTAGAGTTACCAGCCTCAGAAATTACAGCCCAAATAAATGCTTCAGAGTTCAAGTAACAGACACATCTCAACATCGACTGTGTGAATCAGGCCTTCATGGTCGAATTGCTGCAAAGAAACCACTACTAAAGGACACCAATAAGAAGAAGAGACTTGCTTGGGCCAAGAAACATGAGCAATGGACATTAGACCGGTGGAAATCTGTCCTTTGGTCTGATGAGTACAAATTTGAGATTTTTGGTTCCAACCACCATGTCTTTACGAGACGCAGAGGTGGTGAACGGATGATCTCTGCATGTGTGGTTCCCACCGTGAATCATGGAGGAGGAGGTGTGATGGTGTGGGGATGCTTTGCTGGTGACACTGTCAGTGATTTATTTAGAATTCAAGGCACTTAACCAGCATGGCAACCACAGCATTCTGCAGCGATATCCCGTCCCACTATCATTTGTTTTTCAATTGGACAATGACCCAACACACCTCCAGGCTCTGTAAGGGCTATTTGACCAAGAAAGAGAGTGATGGAGTGCTGCATCAGATGACCTGGCCTCCACAATCACCTGACCTCAACCCAATTGAGATGGTTTAGGATGAGTTGGACCGCAGAGTGGAGGAAAAGCAGCCAACAAGTGCTCAGCATATGTGGGCACTCCTTCAAGACTGTTGGAAAAGCATTCCAGGTGAAGCTGGTTGAGAGAGTGTGTAAAGCTGTCAAGGCAAAAGGTGGCTACTTTTAAAGAATCTAAAATATATTTTGATTTACCTTTTTGTTGTTGGTTACTACATGATTCCATATGTGTTATTTCATAGTTTTAATGTCTTCACTATTATTCTACAATGTAGAAAATTGCAGAAATAAAGAAAAAACCTTGAATGAGTAGGTGTCCAAACTTTTGACTGGTACTGTACATATCTACCTCAATTAAATCGTACCCCTGCACATCGACTCGGTACCCCATGCATATAGCCAAGTTATCGTTTCTCATTGTGTATTTGTTACGTGTTTTACTTTGCTATTATTTGTTTATTTTCTTTCTCTCTGCGTTGTTGGGAAGGGCCTGTTAGTATACACTTGTTTACAAAGCATGGGATGAATACAAATTAGGTTTTTCAAGCCAGTCACCTCCAGTGAGAATACCTTTTATGTAGCTAGCTAGCTAGCTCCCCTCAATCAAATCAAATGTTATTTGTCACATGCAGGTGTTAATGCGAGTGTAGCGAAAAGCTTGTGCTTCTAGTTCCGACCATGCAGTAATATCTAACAAGTAATCTACCAATTCCACAACAACTACCTTGTACACACAAGTGTAAAGGAATGAATAAGAATATGTACATATAAATATATGGATGAGTGATGGCTGAACGGCATAGGCAAGATGCAGTAGATGGTATAGAGTACAGTATATACATATGAGATGAGTAATGTAAGATATGTAAACATTATATAAAGTGGCATTGTTTAAAGTGACTAGTGATACATTTATTACATCCAATTATTAAAGTGTCTAGAGATTTGAGTCAGTATGTTGGCAGCAGCCACTCAATGTTAGTGATGGCTGTTTAACAGTCTGATGGCCTTGAGATTGAAAAACAGCTTCTATCTCTCTGTCCCAGCTTTGATGCACCTGTACTGACCTTGCCTTCTGGATGATAGCGGTGTGAACAGACAGTGGCTCGGGTGGTTGATGTCCTTGATGATCTTTTTGGCCTTCCTGTGACATCGGGTGCTGTAGATGTCCTGGAGGGCAGATAGTTTGCCCCCGGTGATGCGTTGTGCAGATCACTCTACCCTCTGGAGAGCCTTGCGGTTGAGGGCGGTGTAATTGCCGTACCGGCGGTGATACAGCCTGACAGGATGCTCTCGATTGTGCATCTTTAAAAGTTTGTGAGTGTTTTAGATGACAAGCCAAATTTCTTCAGCCTCCTGAGGTTGAAGAGGCGCTGCTGCGCCTTCACCACGCTGTCTGTGTGGGTGGACTATTTCAGTTTCTGTGATGTGTACCCCGAGGAACTTAAACTTTCCACCTTCTCCACAACTGTCGCGTCTGTGTCTGCTTTTCTGAAGTCCACGATCAGCTCCTTTGTTTTGTTGACATTGCGTGAGAGGTTATTTTCCTGACACCACACTCCGAGGGCCCTCACCTCCTCCCTGTAGGCCGTCTCGTCGTTGCTGGTAATCAAGCCTACCACTGTAGTGTCGTCTGCAAACTTGATGATTGAGTTGGAAGCGTGCATGGTCACGCAGTCATGGGTAAACAGGGAGTAAAGGAGAGGGCTGAGAACGCACCCTTGTGGGGCCCCATTGTTGAGGATCAGCGGGGTGGAGATGTTGTTTCCTACCCTCACCACCTGGGGGGCGGCCCGTCAAAGTCCAGTACCCAGTTGCACAGGGCGGGGTCGAGACCCAGGGTCTCGCTTGATGACGATTTTGGAGGGTACTATGGTGTTGAAAGCTGAGCTGTAGTCAGTGAATGGCATTCTTACATAGGTATTCCTCTTGTCCAGATGGGTTAGGGCAGTGTGATTGCGTCGTCTGTGGACCTATTGGGGCGGTAAGCAAATTGGAGTGGGTCTAGAGTGTCAGGAAGGGTGGAGAAGATATGATCCTTGACTAGTCTCTCAAAACACTTCATGATGACGGAAGTGAGTGCTACAGGGCGATAGTCGTTTAGCTCAGTTACCTTAGCCACCATTGTTCCTGTTCCCAAGAAAGCTATCTTGAAGCATGTGGGGACAGCAGACTGGGATAGGGATTGATTGAATATGTTCGTAAACACACCAGCAAGCTGGTCTGCGCATGCTCTGAGGACGTGGCTAGGGATGCCGTCTGGTCCGGCAGCCTTGCAAGAGTAAACACGTTTAAATGTTTTACTCACGTTGGCCACGGCGAAGGAGAGCCCACAGGCTTTGGTAGCAGGTCGTGTCAGTGGCACTGTATTGTCCTCAGAGCGAGCGAAGAAGTCGTTTAGTTTGTCTGGGAGCAAGACATCTGGGGCTGGACGAGTTGAACTAGCATTTCCATTTTTATAATTTTTTTATTTTTGGAGTTCCGTTGACCGCTCTACCGCATGTGCAATAATATGTTATGACAAGACTGACCACATGGAAGGGAATTTATAGGCACCTTCTGGAATGGTTCCGCTTGTACTTTGTCCCACATAGATAACATTCTAATCAGCAGACTTCTCCTTCAGTCCACACCTCTCCTGACCTTTCTCCAACTAATACTTTCTGCACTACCATAGTTACATAGCCTTCCCCATAGAGAGAGAACACTTTCTATTTCTCTATGGTCCTTTCCTCTTTGAATATCCAGACGGTAAATCAGTTTTTTTTTTAAAATTTGATTTATTTCACCTTTTATTTAACCAGGTAGGCTAGTTGAGAACAAGTCCTTTATTTAACCAGGTAGGCTAGTTGAGAACAAGTCCTTTATTTAACCAGGTAGGCTAGTTGAGAACAAGTTGTTATTTACAACAACACCAACACACTGTATTGTATTTGTAGTTGTCCGCATACTTTAAGTCAGAACTGTCCAGAGTAGTGATGCTATCAGTCAGCAAATGTCCATGTAATTAGAACTCAATACTAAGTATCTCACCTGAGAACTTTCACTTTCATTTCCTGTTCTCTTTTTCCCTCCCTCCAGGTCTGGGGTTTAACATCGTGGGGGGTCTGGACCAGCAGTATGTCCTGAATGACAGTGGGATCTATGTGGCCAAAATCAAAGAGAACGGCGCAGCAGCGCTGGATGGAAGATTACAAGAGGGAGACAAGATATTGGCGGTAAACATTGACTTCCACTTTTTTTAGGTTTGGAGAAAACCTCGTCCCCACTGGCTCAGTTGCTAGAGAGCCGACTGGTGGACTAGATTAGGGAGCAGAGGATAAGAAGTGGGGAATGTAATGGGATGTTTCAATCAATCGTCTATCTGGGAAATGTTGTATTAGGCTTGAGACTCCAGCTTATCTACTGTAGATTTGTGGCTTTAATTACATGAGCCTTTTCACTGCAAGGGATATCCTAAATGATCATGGTACTGTCAATTATAGTCCTCCATAATGTATCAAGCTCCATGATCCCGTGTGGCTCAGTTGGTAGAGCATGGTGTTTGCAACGCCAGGGTTGTGGGTTCGATTCCCACGGGGGGACCAGTACGAAAAAATAAATAAAAAAAGATTGTATGAAATGTATGCATTCACTACTGTAAGTCGCTCTGGATAAGAGCGTCTGCTAAATGACTAAAATGTAAAATGATGTTATTTTCCTCTGTTATGTAGATTAATGGCCACAAGCTGGAGAACCTGTCACACAGTGCAGCGGTGGAGCTGTTCACGTCAGCAGGCGAGGATGTGCAGCTACGTGTGCAGCAGAGGGTGTGTGGGACAACTGTAGGCTCTTTTCACTCATCTGGGACTTCACAATCAACTGTCTTGGGCTGGTCATGTTCATTAGGGCACATTGTAGCAAAGTGTTTTACAACTGATGACAAAAATAATTTCTTATTGGACACATTCAGATATATACTGAGGGATATAGCCTAGTACTGTTCGGGGGCCCACTGAACACAACTCAGATATGGTGTATAAGATGTGTTATTTTGTTACTCCTGAAGATCTCTCTCTGTTCCCAACAGCCCACCATGGCCATGAACGTTCCTACCAGTTCCAGACCTGACGGTGACTCTTCTGTCTCCTCCTTGGGAATACTGGTGGCTGTCCTGGGAGCTGCTGCAGCCATTACTTTCCTCTACATGCGCTTCCAGCCACAACTGAGGAGGCACTTTTAACACACTAACTTTCTCCTCAAAGCATTTTTAAGAGCAAAAGCTGGGACTGGACTTTGCTGAAGGCCAAAAAAAAAACGAGGAAGAAACGAACTAGTAAAAAAAGTAAGCCACGTTTATAGTTGTTAATATGGTTAGAATTATAATTATGCATTTTGTTTAATTTTTTTTCTCCTGTGTATTTTGTGATTTTTTTTAAAAAAATTATTATTTTTTTTTTCGTAGTTGCTTAACCCAAATGCTAAAAGTACTTTGTTCTCTTGCCACAGGGATAACACCCATAACATGACGGGCTAACTTTGTCGTTGTATAACAAAGAGAGATGTAGGCTTCGTAATAAACATGGCATTCCTACTGCTGAGCGGAGCTGTGCTCCTCAGACAGAAGGACTTGGTGGTTAAAAAGCGTTGTTTATTCCAAATATATAGTTTTATATCCGTCAGGAAGGGGAGAGATTTATTTGTAGAGTTTCTAGGCAGAGGTTGAGCCCTAACTCACTCTGCTGGCTCATTAGTTTCGTGTTCTCACAGGGAGGTTTTTGGAAAGGCGATGTTGTGTTCAGTCACTCAGAGGACCTTTGTAACTGTATGGCTGATCTGTTTTGGGGGAGCCTGGCTATGAGCCTGGCTATGAGAACTCACTCACTGTATTTTGATTTAGCTAGTCTGTTTATACAGATGCATATTAGCTATGTGTTTTTGTTTTCAATCTTTCTTTTGTTTATGTTTTGTCCCCCCCCCTGTCTTAAAACCGTCTCTATAATGTGTCTCCTTCTGTAGCCTGGTCCCAGATCTGTCGTCTCCTCCTGTAGCCTGGTCCCAGATCTGTCGTCTCCTCCTGTAGCCTGATCCCAGATCTGTCGTCTCCTTCTGTAGCCTGGTCCTAGATCTGTCGTCTCCTCCTGTAGCCTGGTCCCAGATCTGTTGTCTCCTCCTATAGCCTGGTCCCAGATCTGTTGTCTCCTTCTATAGCCTGGTCCCAGATCTGGTGTCTCCTTCTGTAGCCTGGTCCCAGATCTGGTGTCTCCTTCTGTAGCCTGGTCCCAGATCTGGTGTCTCCTTCTGTAGCCTGGTCCCAGATCTGTCGTCTCCTCCTGTAGCCTGGTCCCAGATCTGTCGTCTCTTCCTATAGCCTGGTCCCAGATCTGTTGTCTCTTCCTATAGCCTGGTCCCAGATCTGTCGTCTCCTTCTGTAGCCTGGTCCCAGATCTGTCGTCTCCTTCTGTAGCCTGGTCCCAGATCTGTCGTCTCCTTCTGTAGCCTGGTCCCAGATCTGTCGTCTCCTTCTGTAGCCTGGTCCCAGATCTGTCCCTATCAAGCCAAACAGTTAGGCGTGACAAGGAGTTAGCATGATGGCACAAATCGACTGGCCCTGGGGTTGATGGAAACCAGGCATCTCTTTAGTGTATGCCACGTTGTAGAGTATGTCACCTACCACGTGTTATGTCTCTGAAAGAGAGATGGTATTTTAAATGCTTCCAGGTTCACATTGAGGCTTGGTGTTATTGTTAAAGTATTTTCTATTCATCTAATACAGATGTGTGCATCACGTAAACAGTAACGGCCGTAGACTACATGTTTTATGGAGAGGGGGGGGGGAAATATATATCGCTCAATCTATTGCTTTTGTTTGTTTGCAAAGGAAAACTAAATATTGTGACTTTGAAAGGAATGAAGAAAGGTCAAAGAACTCCATGGGGAGTCATTCTGTTGATCCAGTTCTCTGATAAAGGCCGATGCTGCCACCTAGTGAACGTTCAGCGTTCCTGCAGCTCATCCAATCACTGTAATAGACGGACTGACTAGGTGTCATAAAGGTTGTAGTGTCCTAAATGGCGCCATATTCCCTATCTAGTGCATTACTTTTGACCAGGACCCAATAGGTAGTGCTCTTTTCAATTTGAGAATACACGTAGCTGGTAAAAAAAATATTTCTGTAAAATTACATCTGATGCATACTAAATATTTCATATTTAATTACCACTAAAATTTCATGGAAAACTAAATAAATATGTATACCAGCCTAAAGGTAAACAACTCGCTTAGTGCGCTGCCGAACTGCGGCAACAAGTGGCAAAAATAGGACGTGTATTGAGAACGGGTTAGGTGGCGTGTTCATTCCTGGTCCAACACTGAGCGGGCCAGATCCTACATAACAAAAACAGACAGAAAACTAGAGTGGGTTATTTAAAACATCTGTCCTTAAAAACCCTTGTAATGGACTCGCCTTGTTTGAGTGTAGCCTATGTCTTGAAATATCACATAGGCCTAATGATTTAACGTAAAAGAAGCTAATATAATAGCGTAGGCTATAGCATAGAAGTAGGCCTAAATTACTGTAACACCAGGAAAAAAAAAACACTTCTTTATAAGCTTTTTAGGATCCACATTGAAGCTGAGCAGTCACATTTCTTTCCCTCATGCGGTCAAAACTCAACAGCGTGTTGCACTAGGCAGGACATCGCCTATGCTTTCTATGATCGAAAAACAAAACACACGAAAGACGATTACTTTGACACCGTCTGTTGTAATCCGCTCACGAAACAGTAATTCCTGAAGCTCTAAATGCCTGTGGTATTGGGTTTTACCTGTATGTAGGTGTGTGACCCTGCTGACTTATAGGAAGTTAATGAGTTCAATAAGTACATGCCAAGGAAGAACCAGATCAGGACAGTAGTCTGGTAGGCCTGCGTCACTTGGACAGCGATGATAATAGCTGCAATACCAATGCTGTGTGTGTGTGTTTTTTTTGATGATGACGTTAGGGCACCTATTAAATTCATGTTGAATTTGCGTGCACCAGCATGAGTCATTGTAATGTAAATTTAGACTGTTCGTGTATCACCTTGGACTGGAGTCAGGACACCCAACTGGGCCTCAGCCAGACACTGACTGTCCCATCACTTGAGTACAGAATATCACCTCTCCAAACGGATTGTTTCAGATGGCATTAATGATTATTGGTTTAACAAATAAATTGCTGTGGCGTTTTGACCTAGTTTAGGTTGGCCAGATCTCTACACTTTGTCCATGAAACAAAAATCAAGCTAGTATGAAAATAGACGACATGTAAAATAAAAAAATTAAAAGCTGACCTCTCTATGTTTATTCTGCTTCTATATGTCCACCAGTTTGGTGTAGTATAGTTCCCCTTTTGGTCGAATTAAACCTTGCCATGAATTGTATTAAATTGAATTGGGTCAGTGAACTTTGTGGAGCAGAAGAAATTGTGTTGCCCTATTCTCACTTGACTTGACACTGAAACGTTAGGGAACTAGAATGAACATTGGACTTGTGATGTGGTGTAAGGATTTTTATGGGAATATATAGACCAACTTTTTAAGATGAAAGATCAAATAAAAGTGTAAAGTTATGTTTGTACTAGATATTTTCTAGACGAGGAGGCTGAATTGGCAGCTTTTAGGCTAAGTTGAATTAACCTGAGTGACGGTGGCTGTTTTGTGCCATCTTGTCGTTCCATTGGCTTGACAACGAGCAATGGGATGCCATCAAGTAGAAGTATTGTGTATTTACTGTGGGCACTGACACAAAACACTTGTGGAGCCCGTGATGGGCAAGAATCTAAAGGAAATGAATGGTATTATATGGAGTCACTAACAATGACTAATCTAGTCTGTTTGTATCCCAAATGGAACCCTAGTCCCTATGTAGTGGCTACATAAGCCTCTGATCAAAAGTAGTGCACTATATAGGGAATAGGGTGCCATTTGGGACTAAGTAGTGCACCATATAGGGTGCCATTTGGGACAATACTATGTATTTGTTTTGATTTAAAGCACATTAGGTGTCTGAAATAATGCGGCTTGAATTAACTTCCATTATCTTCCCTTTTTATTATGAATTTTCCGTAAGAGACATACTGAGTGCAGCACATTCAAGTTCACAATTCATGTATGTTTTGCCCTGTATCGTTGTTAGCCAGTACTATATTTTTGGATTATCAATGTTATGCATTGTATAATTTTTTTGCCTTAAAATAAAGCAGTATTTTTGTTTTCAAATTGAATAAAACAATCCAAATAAATAAACCTTTATGGTCAGCATAATTTTTCCCTTTTTTCTTCTTCTTGTAAGTATTTGTATATCCTACAAGCAATTATTCATTTGTGTTGTAATGCGCTGTACCTGGGGCGGCAGGTAGCCTAGTGGTTAGAGCTGACGAGGTAAAAATCTGTCGTTCTGCCCCTGAACAAGGCAGTTGACCCACTGTTCCCAGGCCGTCATTTTAAATAAGAATTTGTTCTTAACTGACTTGCCTCGTTAAATAAAGAATAAATGACCCTAACACATGGGTCTCCCCGATGCTCATGTTCTGCACAGTCTAACATTGCTACTGATTCTGCTGTAAAGTGATCTCTTGGTAAAAGCTTTGTTGACTTCTGCAACACCCCACTCTCTCCCCATTTATGCAGCTCTTTATCAATTTGTGTTGGTGGAGGGGAGGATGTTTAGAGGCAGCATGATGATGTAATCAAACATTTACGCTTGATCCCGAAAATGTGGTCGGAGGCACCGTATGTATGATGTGACTCAATGGCGGATCCTCGGGTGGCATGCAGAGGCCAGGTTGAGATAATTTTGCAACAACGCTGAGTGGCTTCATATAGCTCAGCATTGACATAATTAGTGGCGGAAGGTCCTCTATAAACACAAAGTCACTTCCTTGACAACAGCTCTGCGCTGCACCCCGACGAGCAAGACGTATTAATATGGGCCGTACACAGTACCAGCAGCGACGCACAACACAGGTCATGGCTAGAAGGGATACAGCGTTTGTTAAATTAACATTAAAGTTTGAGCTTTTTCCCCCCCCTAATCCTTTTCCTAATTCTCTGAACCTGCTACGTAAATTCTAACCTGCTACGAAAGGCCAAATCTGACAAATACTGTATCAAATCGAGTCATAACCCGGTTCGGATGATTTCATTTCACCTTCTTTTGAGCAGTTTCTCGAGGCCGGAGGACACCTTTTTGTTGTTGCGGCGAGAGATAATGTTGGGATGGGGAGGATATCATCGGACAGACAGGAGGAGGACAGTAGTTAGCTACAGCAACACGACTCGGAAATGTCTGTGTGATGAAAGGGCCACATCATCCCCGACTGTTGTTTACGAACTCAGCTGCTTCACCAGCTACGAGTATCATGGCTTGGATACGTCCTATACCTGCGCTATCGCTAGCTTTTACCAGCACAGCTGACAAGACAAACATCAACCTTAAAACAATACGGAAATCTATTGCCAGCTATCTGTTATATGGTATCTATTTTTTTTTTTGTGTGTCTTATCGCCGCCTTTGAGAGACGTGATATTCGGCGGTTGATATCCCGGATTTGTATAAAAAACATCACACAGATTAACCAG
>NC_042989.1:39931405-40014930 GCF_901001165.1 Salmo trutta
AAGGTGCATAGTTGGCTTCTCACCTCTCCTCTGTAGTCTCCAGGCCAGCAGTCATAGATGAGGACCCCGGTGGAGCTGAAAGTCACAGCTTCTCAAAACGCCTGATTAAAACCCCAGTGTTGCTCTGCTTTGCTGGGAGTAGGGACAGACTGGGACCATAAATCAGCCCGGGCATTTCTACCACACCGGCCTATTGTGATAACTGTATTTTACTTGAAACCCCACAATTTACACCGGCCCACTGGGCTAAAGATGTACCGGCCCATCTGGCATTTGCCCGGACTGCTCTATGTCTGGGACCCTCTGGTTGGCACACTACAGGTCATGCAGGGGCTGCTGGAGAAGGGTGCGACCCCAGAGAGAGAGAGAGAGAGAGAGAGAGAGAGAGAGAGAGAGAAGGGTGCGACCCCAGAGAGAGAGAGAGAGAGAGAGAGAGAAGGGTGCGACCCCAGAGAGAGAGAGAGAGAGAAGGGTGCGACCCCAGAGAGAGAGAGAGAGAGAGAAGGGTGCGACCCCAGAGAGAGAGAGAGAGAGAGAGAGAAGGGGTCGACCCCAGAGAGAGAGAGAGAGAGAGAGAGAGAGAGAGAAGGGGTCGACCCAGAGAGAGAGAGAGAGAGAAGGGTGCGACCCCAGAGAGAGAGAGAGAGAGAAGGGGTCGACCCCAGAGAGAGAGAGAGAAGGGTGCGACCCGAGCGAGAGAGAGAGAGAGAAGGGTGCGACCCCAGAGAGAGAGAGAGAGAGAGAGAAGGGTGCGACACAAGAGAGAGAGAGAGAGAAGGGGTCGACCCCAGAGAGAGAGAGAGAGAGAGAGAGAAGGGTGCGACCCCAGAGAGAGAGAGAAGGGTGCGACCCCAGAGAGAGAGAGCGAGAAGGGGTCGACCCCAGAGAGAGAGAGAGAAGGGTGCGACCCCAGAGAGAGAGAGAGTGAGAGAAGGGGTCGACCCCAGAGAGAGAGAGAGAGAAGGGTGCGACCCCAGAGAGAGAGAGAAGGGGTCGACCCCAGAGAGAGAGAGAGAGAAGGGTGCGACCCCAGAGAGGGAGAGAAGTGTGCGACCCCAGAGAGAGAGAGCGAGAAGTGATCATGGATTGGGACTCCGGAGCACCTCATTGAAAAGCAATGAGTTGAATTGAAATGGAATTCACCCTGGAAAGTAGGGCCCTAGTCCTAAACACTTTTTGAATAACAGCAATAAGGTTCAGACAACTGAAGACAGGAATACATTTGAATTACTGTACTCTGTGTCTGTGTATTGAGAGAACTGAAGGAGTGATGGGTAGATGAGAGAGAGAGAGAGAGAGAGAGAGAGAGAGAGATTGGAGGATGGGAGGATGGGAGGATGGGTGTGAAATGAGGCATGATATTTCTGCATGGAAAGACAGACAATTGAATGTAATGTGGGAGAGTTCCTCAGAGACTGCGAGCATCATTCCAGCTTTAGACTGCGTAGATGCAAGACATGGGTTTCAGTTGGCTGGATACTGTATGTGAGAGCCTGCAACAGTAAGCTTATAGATAGTGTTTCACTAGCACTGTGTCAGTCAGGAAAGTCTCTATTATTAATGGAGGGTCCAGCTGGTGGGCTGTGAATGTCTTTTACCCCACCCCCTTCCCACCCCACGCACAAGGGTACAAGAGGAGGTCTGATTGCTAGCACAGACTGGAATATGTTCCTGGATTTATCCGATGGCATTGAGGAGTACACCACATCAGTCACTGGCTTCATTAATAAGTGCATCGAGGACGTCGTCCCCACGGTGACCATACACGTACATATCCCAACCAGAAGCCATGGATTACAGGCAACATCCGCACCGAGCTAAAGGCTAGAGCTGCCATTTTCAAGGAGCGGGACGCTAATCAAGACGTTTATAAGTAATCTCGCTACGCCCTTCGATGAACCATCAAACAGGCAAAGCATCAATACAGGACCAAGATCGAGTCTTACTACACCGGCTCTGACACTCGTCGGATGTGGTAGGGCTCGCAAACTATCACGGATTACAAAGGGAAACCCAGTCGTGAGTTGTCCAGTGACGCAAGCCTACCAGACGAAATACGTACATTCTATGTTCGCTTCAAGGTGAACCATGCATAAGACCACCAGCTGTTCTGGACAACTGTGTGATCATGCTCTCTGTAGCTGATGTGTGTAAGACCTTTAAACAGGTTAACGTTCACAAAGCCGCAGGGCCAGACGGAGCGTGCGTTGACCACCTGCCAAGCGTCTTCACTAACATTTTCAACCTCTCCCTGACCCAGTCTGTAATACCTACATGTTTCAAATAGACCACCGTAGTCCCTTTGCCCAAGAACGCCAAGGTAACCTGTCTAAATGGCTATCGGCCCGAAGCACATCTGTAGCCATGAAATGCTTTGAGAGGCTGGTCATGGCTCACATCAACACCATTATCCCAGACATCTTCGACCCACTCCAATTTGCATATCGCCCCAACAGATCCACAAATGATGTAATCTCACTCCACACTGTCCTTTCACACCTGGACAAAGGGAACACCTACGTGAGAATGCTGTTCATTGACTACAGCTCTGCTTTCAATACCATAGTGCCCTCCAAGCTCATCATTTAGCTAAGGACCCTGGGCTTAAACACCTCCCTCTGCAACTGGATCCTGGACTTCCTGCTGGGCTGCCCTCAGGGTGGTTAGAGTAGGCAACAACACATCCTCCACGCTGACCCCCGTCAGGGGTGCGTGCTTAGTACTTCCTGTTAACCCACGACTGCATGGCCACACACGACTCGGTGGTAGGCCTGATCACCGACGGTGATGAGTTAGCCAACAGAAAGGAGGTCCAAGACCTGGCAGTGTGGTGCCAGGACAACAAAATCTCCCTCAAAGTCAGCAAGACAAAGGAGCTGATCGTGGACTACAGGAAATGGAGGGTCGAGCACGTTCACATCGACTGGGCTTTTTAGTGGAGCAGAGCTTCAAGTTCATCAGTGTGTCCACATCACTAAGGAATTACCACATTCGTGAAGAGGGCACGACAACACCTCTTCCTCCTTGGGAGGCTGAAAAGATTCAGCATGGGCCCTCAGATCCTCAAAAAAGTTATACAGCTGCAACAATGAGAGCATCTTGACTTGCCTGCATCACCGCTTGGTATGACAACCGCTTGGCGTCCTACCACTAGGAGCTACAGAGGACATTGCATACCGCCCAGTCACTGGGGCCGATCTCCCTGTCATCCAGGACCTACTAGGCAGTGTCAGAGGAAGGCCCTAACAGTTGTAAAAGACTCCAGCCACCTAAGACTGTTCCCTCTGCTTCCGCACGGCAAGCGGTAATAATGCACCAGGTCTGGAACCAACAAGACCCTGAACAGCTTATACTCCCAAGCGAAATACAGTGCATTCAGAAAGTATTCAGACCCATTGACTTTTTCCATAATTTGTTACGTTACAATCTTATTCTAAAATGTATTCAATTATATTTTCCACTCAACAATCTACACACAATACCCCATAATGACAAAGCAAAAACAGATTTTTTGAAATGTATGCACATTTATTAAGCATAAGAAACTGAAATAGCACATTTACATAAGTATTCAGACTTTTTACTCAGTACTTTGTTGAAGCACATTTGGCAGCGATTACAGGCGAAGGTCGAGAGCCGTGAGTCCTCCGAAAAACAACCCAGCCAAGCCGCACTGCTTCTTGACACAACGCCGACTTAACCCGGAAAGCCAGCCACACCAATGTGTCGGAGTAAACGCAGTGCATTGCTCCCGGCCCGCCACAGGAGTCGCTAGTGCGCGATGGGACAAGGACATCCCTGTCGGCCAAGCCCTCCCCTAACCCGGACGATGCTGGGCCAATTGTGCGCCGCCCCATGAGTCTCTCGGTCACAGCCGTCTGCGACAGAGCCTGGACTCGAACCAGAATCTTTAGTGGCACAGCTAGACCACAGCGCCACTCGGGAGGCCGGCCTGAAATTATTTACTTGTAATAAATTAGCACACATTTCTAAAAACCTGTTTTTTCGCTTTGTCATTATGGGGACCCCGGGTATATAGCCATGTTATTACCTGGTACTCCCTGTATATAGCCATGTTATTACCTGGTACCCCGGGTATATAGCCATGTTATTACCTGGTACCCCGGGTATATAGCCATGTTATTACCTGGTACCCCGGGTATATAGCCATGTTATTACCTGGTACCCCGGGTATACAGCCATGTTATTACCTGGTACCCCGGGTATATAGCCATGTTATTACCTGGTTCCCCCGGGTATACAGCCATGTTATTACCTGGTACTCCCTGTATATAGCCATGTTATTACCTGGTACTCCCTGTATATAGCCATGTTATTACCTGGTTCCCCCGGGTATATAGCCATGTTATTACCTGGTACCCCGGGTATACAGCCATGTTATTACCTGGTACTCCCTGTATATAGCCATGTTATTACCTGGTACTCCCTGTATATAGCCATGTTATTACCTGGTACTCCCTGTATATAGCCATGTTATTACCTGGTACTCCCTGTATATAGCCATGTTATTACCTGGTACTCCCTGTATATAGCCATGTTATTACCTGGTACTCCCTGTATATAGCCATGTAATTACCTGGTACTCCCTGTATATAACCATGTTATTACCTGGTACTCCCTGTATATAACCATATTATTACCTGGTACTTCCTGTATATAACCATGTTATTACCTGGTACTCCCTGTATATAGCCATGTTATTACCTGGTACCCCTGGTATATAGCCATGTTATTACCTGGTACTCCCTGTATATAGCCATGTTATTACCTGGTACTCCCTGTATATAGCCATGTTATTACCTGGTACTCCCTGTATATAGCCATGTTATTACCTGGTACTCCCTGTATATAGCCATGTAATTACCTGGTACTCCCTGTATATAACCATGTTATTACCTGGTACTCCCTGTATATAACCATATTATTACCTGGTACTTCCTGTATATAACCATGTTATTACCTGGTACTCCCTGTATATAGCCATGTTATTACCTGGTACTCCCTGTATATAGCCATGTTATTACCTGGTACCCCTGGTATATAGCCATGTTATTACCTGGTACCCCCTGTATATAGCCATGTTATTACCTGGTACCCCGGGTATATAGCCATGTTATTACCTGGTACCACGGGTATACAGCCATGTTATTACCTGGTACCCCGGGTATACAGCCATGTTATTACCTGGTACTCCCTGTATATAGCCATGTTATTACCTGGTACCCTGTGTATATAACCATGTTATTACCTGGTACCCCCTGTATATAGCCATGTTATTACCTGGTACTCCCTGTATATAGCCATGTTATTACCTGGTACTCCCTGTATATAACCATATTATTACCTGGTACCCCGGGTATATAGCCATGTTATTACCTGGTACCCTGGGTATATAGCCATGTTATTATCTGGTACCCAGGGTATATAGCCATGTTATTACCTGGTACTCCCTGTATATAGCCATGTTATTACCTGGTACTCCCTGTATATAGCCATGTTATTACCTGGTACCCCGGGTATACAGCCATGTTATTACCTGGTACTCCCTGTATATAGCCATGTTATTACCTGGTACCCCGGGTATATAGCCATGTTATTACCTGGAACCCCGGGTATATAGCCATGTTATTACCTGGTCCCTCGGGTATATAGCCATGTCATTACCTGGTACCCCGGGTATATAGCCATGTTATTACCTGGTACTCCCTGTATATAGCCATGTTATTACCTGGTACTCCCTGTATATAGCCATGTTATTACCTGGTACTCCCTGTATATAGCCATGTTATTACCTGGTACTCCCTGTATATAACCATGTTATTACCTGGTACTCCCTGTATATAGCCATGTTATTACCTGGTACCCCGGGTATATAGCCATGTTATTACCTGGTACCCCGGGTATATAGCCATGTTATTACCTGGTACTCCCTGTATATAGCCATGTTATTACCTGGTACCTCGGGTATATAGCCATGTTATTACCTGGTACTCCCTGTATATAGCCATGTTATTACCTGGTACTCCCTGTATATTGCCATGTTATTACCTGGTACTCTCTGTATATAGCCATGTTATTACCTGGTATCCTGTGTAGATAACCATGTTATTACCTGGTACCCCCTGTATATAGCCATGTTATTACCTGGTACCCCCTGTATATAGCCATGTTATTACCTGGTACTCCCTGTATATAGCCATGTTATTACCTGGTACTCCCTGTATATAACCATGTTATTACCTGGTACCCAGGGTATATAGCCATGTTATTACCTGGTACCCCCTGTATATAGCCATGTTATTACCTGGTACTCCCTGTATATTGCCATGTTATTACCTGGTACTCCCTGTATATAGCCATGTTATTACCTGGTACCCAGGGTATATATCCATGTCATTACCTGGTACCCCGGGTATATAGCCATGTTATTACCTGGTACCCCGGGTATATAGCCATGTTATTACCTGGTACCCCGGGTATACAGCCATGTTATTACCTGGTACTCCCTGTATATAACCATGTTATTACCTGGTACCCCGGGTATACAGCCATGTTATTACCTGGTACTCCCTGTATATAGCCATGTTATTACCTGGTACCCCGGGTATATAGCCATGTTATTACCTGGTACCCCGGGTATATAGCCATGTTATTACCTGGTACCTCGGGTATATAGCCATGTCATTACCTGGTACCTCGGGTATATAGCCATGTTATTACCTGGTACTCCCTGTATATAGCCATGTTATTACCTGGTACCCCGGGTATATAGCCATGTTATTACCTGGTACTCCCTGTATATAGCCATGTTATTACCTGGTACCCTGTGCAGATAACCATGTTATTACCTGGTACCCCCTGTATATAGCCATGTTATTACCTGGTACTCCCTGTATATAACCATGTTATTACCTGGTACTCCCTGTATATAACCATGTTATTACCTGGTACTCCCTGTATATAGCCATGTTATTACCTGGTACCCCGGGTATATAGCCATGTTATTACCTGGTACTCCCTGTATATAGCCATGTTATTACCTGGTACCCTGGGTATATAGCCATGTTATTACCTGGTACTCCCTGTATATAGCCATGTTATTACCTGGTACTCCCTGTATATAGCCATGTTATTACCTGGTACCCCGGGTATATAGCCATGTTATTACCTGGTACTCCCTGTATATAGCCATGTTATTACCTGGTACCCTGTGTAGATAACCATGTTATTACCTGGTACTCCCTGTATATAGCCATGTCTTTACCTGGTACTCCCTGTATATAGCCATGTTATTACCTGGTACTCCCTGTATATAGCCATGTTATTACCTGGTACTCCCTGTATATAGCCATGTTATTACCTGGTACTCCCTGTATATAACCATGTTATTACCTGGTACTCCCTGTATATAGCCATGTTATTACCTGGTACTCCCTGTATATAGCCATGTTATTACCTGGTACTCCCTGTATATAGCCATGTTATTACCTGGTATCCTGTGTAGATAACCATGTTATTACCTGATACCCCCTGTATATAACCATGTTATTACCTGATACCCCCTGTATATAGCCATGTTATTACCTGGTACTCCCTGTATATAGCCATGTTATTACCTGGTACTCCCTGTATATAACCATGTTATTACCTGGTACTCCCTGTATATAGCCATGTTATTACCTGGTACCCAGGGTATATAGCCATGTTATTACCTGGTACCCCGGGTATACAGCCATGTTATTACCTGGTACTCCCTGTATATAACCATGTTATTACCTGGTACCCCGGGTATACAGCCATGTTATTACCTGGTACTCCCTGTATATAGCCATGTTATTACCTGGTACCCCGGGTATATAGCCATGTTATTACCTGGTACTCCCTGTATATAGCCATGTTATTACCTGGTACCTCGGGTATATAGCCATGTCATTACCTGGTACCTCGGGTATATAGCCATGTTATTACCTGGTACTCCCTGTATATAGCCATGTTATTACCTGGTACCCCGGGTATATAGCCATGTTATTACCTGGTACTCCCTGTATATAGCCATGTTATTACCTGGTACCCTGTGCAGATAACCATGTTATTACCTGGTACCCCCTGTATATAGCCATGTTATTACCTGGTACTCCCTGTATATAACCATGTTATTACCTGGTACTCCCTGTATATAGCCATGTTATTACCTGGTACCCCGGGTATATAGCCATGTTATTACCTGGCACTCCCTGTATATAGCCATGTTATTACCTGGTACCCTGGGTATATAGCCGTGTTATTACCTGGTACTCCCTGTATATAGCCATGTTATTACCTGGTACTCCCTGTATATAGCCATGTTATTACCTGGTACCCAGTGTATATAGCCATGTTATTACCTGGTACCTCGGGTATATAGCCATGTTATTACCTGGTACTCCCTGTATATAGCCATGTTATTACCTGGTACTCCCTGTATATAGCCATGTTATTACCTGGTACTCCCTGTATATAGCCATGTTATTACCTGGTACTCATTATGTATTTATTCGTTGTGTTATTATTTTTCTGTAATTTTGTATTTTTCTCTCTGCACTGTTGTAAAAGGACCCGTGAGTAAGCATGTCACTGTTAGTCTACACCTGTTTTGTTTACGAAGTGTGACAAATAAAATTTGATTTGATTTTCGGGGGTTAGAGATCTCAGATCAGGTCTTCCCTGTCCCATGTAACCTTCTTAACTCTAAAAGCTCTAAAAGGCTAAACTGAAATCAGCACCTCTAATCTGAGACACTTGATTAGCCTTATTACAGGCCCCTGATTGGGAAGAGAGGGTTTCTGTAGGGGGGGTAGGCAATAGGTGTGTTACCACCACCATGTGTAGAGGAAATTATGAGTAGCATCCCTTAACTTTCCCGGTGTTTCTGTGACCATGTACTTGGTGGTCAGACATGCTTCTTTTAACACTTTGATTACAATTTTACTGTGCATTTTTAATTTCAGGATTTGAAATTCAAAATACAAACGTGCAATAAATGTTTTTTAAACACGCAAACTCACTCTCGTATTTCAGTTTAGGAGGATGATTTGAAGGGGGGGGGGGGGGGAATGGCAATCCAACCGTTTCTAGGACATCTAACTGTTGAATCTCTCTCTCTTTCTCTATTCAGTACTGGATCAACGAGTACACTTCCACTCTGGGTGTTGGAGTCTACCACTCAGGCATTGAGATCTATGGCCGAGGTACAGAGGAAGACCTTCACTACTTTCTCATTCATTCATCCAGCCATTCACTCACTCACCCATTCATTCATTCATTCATTCAGTCAGTCAGTGTGCTGTTGGCTAAATGGAACGTTAGATGTGGAACGTTAGATGTGGAACGTTCGATGTGGAACGTTACATGTGGAATGTCTCTCCACAGCTTCTATCCCATTGAGATTCTGTCATTTTGTTGTTCTTTCCTCCTGAGTTACTCACCATTGAATCATAATGTGTGGAGAGAGAGAGAGAGAGTTTTAGCATCAACAGACAGACAGACTGGTCTTATTCATAATGCCCTCAGTCACAGGCTGTACCTAGAAGATAATGTGGCTGCTACATCATAGTTTTTTTAATACCCTATAAAAGTGACATGTAATTTTCCAGGAAGTAGCCTTGTAGTTTAAAAAAAAAACTTTTGTAGGCTTTTTGAATAGTCTTCAATGGGCAAAAACGTAGAGCAATGTTCTTCAGCGCAAACACTTCATGAAAGGCATCTGGCAGAAGTAAATACATCCATAAACACAAATATAATTTTTATGCATCTCTTTACATGTCTGCATTTTCTCGAATTTGATGATATAATCGTCAAGCCCGTTCGAAAGATTAGGGGACATGACCCAGAAGCTCACAAAACTTTCACAGGGTAATTCATCGTTTTTTTTATATGAGGATGTTTTTCTGTGTTATCTGAGTTATAATAGATTGTTAAGTAGACATGAGTAGCCTATCAGCCAGGATGACGCATTGATCGAACACCACACGATATCTTCACACGATATCTTCACACGATATCTTCACACGATATCTTCACACACCACACGATATCTTCACACGATATCTTCACACACCACACGATATCTTCACACGATATCTTCACACGATATCTTCACACGATATTTTCACACGATATTTTCACACGGTATCTTCACACGATATCTTCACACGATATCTTCACACACCACACGATATCTTCACACGATATCTTCACACGATATCTTCACACGATATCTTCACACGATATCTTCCCACGATATCTTCACACGATATCTTCACACGATATCTTCCCACGATATCTTCACACACCACACGATTTTCTGTGTTATCTGAGTTATAATAGATTGTTAAGTAGACATGAGTAGCCTATCAGCCAGGATGACGCATTGATCGAACACCACACGATATCTTCACACGATATCTTCACACGAGATCTTCACACGATATCTTCACACGATATCTTCACACACCACACGATATCTTCACACGATATCTTCACACACCACACGATATCTTCACACGATATCTTCACACGATATCTTCACACGATATCTTCACACGATATTTTCACACGGTATCTTCACACGATATCTTCACACGATGTCTTCACACACCACACGATATCTTCACACGA
Organism: Salmo trutta; assembly: GCF_901001165.1. Classification (NCBI taxonomy): domain Eukaryota; kingdom Metazoa; phylum Chordata; class Actinopteri; order Salmoniformes; family Salmonidae; genus Salmo; species Salmo trutta. The sequence continues at coordinate 39,942,083 of NC_042989.1, forward strand.
TATCTTCACACGATATCTTCACACGATATCTTCACACGATATCTTCCCACGATATCTTCACACGATATCTTCACACGATATCTTCCCACGATATCTTCACACACCACACGATATCTTCACACGATATCTTCACACGATATCTTCACACGATATCTTCACACACCACACGATATCTTCACACGATATCTTCACACGATATCTTCACACGATATCTTCACACGATATCTTCCCACGATATCTTCACACACCACACGATATCTTCACACGATATCTTCACACGATATCTTCACACACCACACGATATCTTCACACGATATCTTCACACACCACACGATATCTTCACACGATATCTTCACACGATATCTTCACACGATATTTTCACACGATATCTTCACACGATATCTTCCCACGATATCTTCACACACCACACGATATCTTCACACGATATCTTCACACGATATCTTCTCAGACCTGTAATGTGAGCGACGATACAGTACTGATGTTCAATGTGTTCCTTTTGTTCTCGTCTTTATTACAGAGTTTGCGTATGGAGGTCATCCGTACCCATTTAGTGGTATATTTGAAATAAACCCTGGAAACACCACTGAATTAGGAGAGACCTTCAAATTCAAGTGAGTTTACATTATCACACACACACACACAGGGTTCTACAGAGTGCCTAGTCACATAAAGAAGTGGTCAGTGGCCGCTGTTTCACAACAGAAGATCAGAATGCAGTTTAAAAGCCAAGTCCGGTGAGCTGAAGCCCGAGCCCAGGCCTGGTTTGACATCACAGAAATCAAATGAGCTCAAACCCGAAAAAACCCAGATTTCTATTTTTTTTTTAAATTGTAGGTGTCACGTTTAATGTCCTCAAACTCCCTGTCGTAAATCAACCAAGGCGCAGCGCCTGTAATTCCACATCCTTTATTGAGCTGAGACTGAACAAAACAATAAACGGGTAAAACAGAAAAGAACGTGACACAACTGAGGCGAGCAGACAAAAACACACACAGAAAATAATAATTAATAATTACCCACAAACACAGGTGGGGAAAAAAGGGCTCCCTAAGTATGATTCCCAATCAGAGACAACGATGGACAGCTGCCTCTGGTTAGGAACCATACTCGGCCCAAAACAAAGAAATACAAAACATAGAATGCCCACCCTACACCCTGACCTAACCACATAGAGAAATAGAAAGGCTCTCTCAGGTCAGGGCGTGACAGTAGGCTTTATTTACTTAACTAGTGTTGGGAAGAACGTGGCGGAGGCAGGCGGCAGCGGGAAGAGAAGAAGAGAATGAGAAGCCTAGAAAAAGCGCAGAGAGAGGAAAATTATATATATTGTAATATATTAGGCTAATGCTATTAATTGAAGGCATGTATCCAATTTTTGCTTATGCTGAAACTCCCAAAGTCATATCCATCTATTATACTAATTTAAAGGAATAATCATGTGTGGTCACCTTCAGTAGATTTATCGTTTCAGCGCCATTTTGATTGGGACAGCCCAATCACGCTGCTTTGATACAAGTTTGAGGGACTCGTCTATAAATCAATAAATGTTTGTTTTCACTGAATCTCCGTTTGGATATTTGGTAACAATTAGACTGTGCGCTAAATTGAGGTGAGTGCTAATGATCATCATTATTCTAGTTTGCTTATATATTAGCCAATCAGAACATTTTGCTAACATGTTATACAAGTGTATATTTGGTTAATTGATCTCTGGCTGGACAAGTGGAAGTGGTAGCTAATGTATTTGTATGCTCATCGATCACTGATCATAAACATTTAGCTTGCAACAATGTAACCTAAATCAAGAGTCTTGTGTATCTATTGACTCATTTAGTAGCCTTATATAGAATCTAGGCTGTTTGTCTATCGTCCCAATCGCAAAATCCTGACTCCTGTCTCACGTAAATTCCTAACTTTATTCTGTAATCCATAGGTTGCATTATCAAAACACGTCTCTTGCCCATCCATGTCAAAATACTGCTTTAACATTTCACCCGCTTCTCTGCGCTGTCTCGTATTGCTTTCCCTATGAGAGCTTCGGTAGAGAACGTGTGATCAATAAACCGTATGAGAGTAGATATGGATATTTTATTTAAACAGAGTTGGTGCCAGTTAAGATACCTTGACCGGCTTTACAACCGTGGACCACGTGTATGGAATCGTGTGGGCGAATGGTTTGCTGATGTCAACGTTCTGAACAGAGTGCCCCATGGTGGAGGTGAGATTATGGTATGGGCAGGCATAAAGCTACGGACAATGAAAACAATTGCGTTTTATCAATGGCAATTTGAATGCAGAGAAATACCATGAAGAGATCCTGAGGCCAATTGTGAGGACCATTTTATTTATTTATTTTTTTAACCCCTTTTTTCTCCCCAATTATGATCTTGTCTCATCGCTGCAACTCCCCAACGGGCTCGGGAGGCGAAGGTCGAGTCATGCGTCCTCAAAAACATGACCCGTCAAACCGCGCTTCTGAACAGCTTAACCCGGAAGCACCTTTCACCTGACAAACCCGAGGTCAGCCCGCAGGCGCACCGCCCGCCTCGTTAGAACGCGATGAGCCAAGTCATGTGAAATCCATAGATTAGTGCCTAATGAAGTTATTTAAATTGACTGATTTCCTCATATCAACTGTAACTCAGTAAAAATGTTGAAAGTGTTGCATGTTGTGTTTTTATATTTTTGTTCAGTATAGTTTAGGCGTACATTAGGCCTATACAGAGGTGGGGAAATTACCCAGTAGGCATACTTGAGTAAAAGTAAAGACACCTTAATAGAAAATGACTCAAGTAAAAGTGAAAGTCACCCAGTAAAATACTACTTGAGTAAAAGTCTAAAAGTAGTTGGTTTTATATATGTGTGTGTGTGTGTGTGTGTGTGTGTGTGTGTGTGTGTGTGTGTGTGTGTGTGTGTGTGTGTGTAACCGATGTGAAATGGCTAGTTAGTTAGCGGTGGTGCGCGCTAATAGCGTTTCAATCAGTGACGTCACTCGCTCTGAGACTTGAAGTAGGGTTCCCCCTTGCGTTGCAAGGGCCGCGGCTTTTGTGGCGCGATGGGTAACGATGCTTCGTGGGATGTCAGTTGTTGATGTGTGCAGAGGGTCCCTGGTTTGAGCCCAGGTCGGGGCGAAGAGAGGGACGGAACCTACACTGTTGTGTGTGTGTGTGTGTGTGTGTGTACTTAAGTATCAAAAGTACAAGTATAAATAATTTCATATTCCTTATTTTAAGCAAAGCAGACGGACACATTTTCATATTTACAGATAGGGGCTCAATCCAACACTCAGACATCCTTTACAAACGAAGCATGTGTTTAGTGAGTCTGCAAGATCAGAGGCAGTAGGGACGACCAGGGATGTTCTCTTGATAAGTGTGTGAATTGGACCATTTTCCTGTCCTGCTAAGCATTAAAAATGTTACGAGTACTTTTGGGTGTCAGGGAAAATGTATGGAGTAAAAAGTACAGTATTTTCTTTAGGAATGTAGAGAAGTAAAAAAAATATGTAAAGTAAAGTACAGATACCACAAAAAACTACTTAAGTAGTACTTGAAAGTATTTTTACTGAAGTACTTTACACCACTGGGCCTATATAAATCCAACCTTTTGAAACACATCTCACGAGAAGCAAATCCTTTTCCGTACCTCCTGGGCCAATCAAATGTGCCTAAACCTACTGTCAAGTTACCATGTTGCTAGCTAGCTAGGTAACATGACTGAACAACGCTGTTACCATGTTGTTAGCTAGCTAGGTAACATGACTGATCAACGCTGTTTGTTACCATGTTGTTAGCTAGCTAGGTAACATGACTGAACAACGCTGTTACCATGTTGTTAGCTAGCTAGGTAACATGACTGAACAACGCTGTTTGTTACCATGTTGTTAGCTAGCTAGGTAACATGACTGAACAACGCTGTTTGTTACCATGTTGTTAGCTAGCTAGGTAACATGACTGAACAACGCTGTTTGTTACCATGTTGTTAGCTAGCTAGGTAACATGACTGAACAACGCTGTTACCATGTTGTTAGCTAGCTAGGTAACATGACTGAACAACGCTGTTACCATGTTGTTAGCTAGCTAGGTAACATGACTGAACAACGCTGTTACCATGTTGTTAGCTAGCTAGGTAACATGACTGATCAACGCTGTTTGTTACCATGTTGTTAGCTAGCTAGGTAACATGACTGAACAACGCTGTTTGTTACCATGTTGTTAGCTAGCTAGGTAACATGACTGAACAACGCTGTTTGTTACTATTGTAATGAAACGGCAGGGAGCATCCCACTTCTGACACCAATGTTAAGAAACAGGCAGGGAGCAGGCCTCGAACCCTCGACCTTCTAGCCCGAAATCCAGCGCGCTATCGACTGTGCCGCAAAAGCAATGTCGTGTGGCAGAGTCGATATCCGCGCTTATAAACCCAGGGTCGTTACAGTATGTTGTTTGTTAACATGTTGTTAGCTAGCTAGGTAACATGACTGAACAACGCTGTTACCATGTTGCTAGGTAACATGACTGAACAACTTTGTTTGTTACCATGTTGCTAGGTAACATGACTGAACAACGTTGTTTGTTACCATGTTGCTAGGTAACATGACTGAACAACGTTGTTTGTTATCAAACCAATAACTATATAATATGCGCTCGAATCTCAACATAATCTTTTTTTAAAGCCACCTTCGGTAATATGGGTCATATTTTTAACCGTTTAGGCTAGAGACAAGTAGTTTTCTTTGCTGTAAAGCTGCAAACATGCAGGCCGATAAGCTGTATTCCTCATTCCCCCCCCCCCCCCCCCCCGACACTCAGAGGCTACATGACGGTGAACTTTCAAGTCTACTCAGACTGGTCTTTGTTCTTGGTTATAACAGGCGATTAAATTATACAAATGTATCAACGTTGCTCGCTTTACGAGCTGCTCCAATGTAAGGTCGTCTAACAACAGACAACTCACCAGGGTCTTGGACTGCATCCCCCTCACCATTACCGCTAAATTATATATTTTTTAAAAAACTGACAGAAGAAGAGCAGACTCAGAGAGAAGCAGGTGAGTGAGGGCTGGTAGGGGATGTGAAGAGGGGACAGGGAGCAGGTGAGTGAGGGCTGGTAGGGGATGTGAAGAGGGGACAGCAGGTGAGTGAGGGCTGGTAGGGGATGTGAAGAGCGGACAGAGAGCAGGTGAGTGAGGGCTGGTAGGGGATGTGAAGAGGGGAGAGCAGGTGAGTGAGGGCTGGTAGGGGATGTGAAGAGGGGACAGAGAGCAGGTGAGTGAGGGCTGGTAGGGGATGTGAAGAGGGGACATAGAGCAGGTGAGTGAGGGCTGGTAGGGGATGTGAAGAGGGGACAGAGAGCAGGTGAGTGAGGGCTGGTAGGGGATGTGAAGAGGGGACAGAGAGCAGGTGAGTGAGGGCTGGTAGGGGATGTGAAGAGGGGACAGAGAGCAGGTGAGTGAGGGCTGGTAGGGGATGTGAAGAGGGGACAGAGAGCAGGTGAGTGAGGGCTGGTAGGGGATGTGAAGAGGGGACAGAGAGCAGGTGAGTGAGGGCTGGTAGGGGATGTGAAGAGGGGACAGAGAGCAGGTGAGTGAGGGCTGGAAGGGGATGTGAAGAGGGGACAGAGAGTAGGTGAGTGAGGGCTGGTAGGGGATGTGAAGGGGGGACAGCAGGTGAGTGAGGGCTGGTAGGGGATGTGAAGAGGGGACAGAGAGCAGGTGAGTGAGGGCTGGTAGGGGATGTGAAGAGGGGACAGCAGGTGAGTGAGGGCTGGTAGGGGATGTGAAGAGGGGACAGAGAGCAGGTGAGTGAGGGCTGGTAGGGGATGTGAAGAGGGGACAGAGAGCAGGTGAGTGAGGGCTGGTAGGGGATGTGAAAAGGGGACAGAGAGCAGGTGAGTGAGGGCTGGTAGGGGATGTGAAGAGGGGACAGAGAGCAGGTGAGTGAGGGCTCGTAGGGGATGTGAAAAGGGGACAGCAGGTGAGTGAGGGCTGGTAGGGGATGTGAAGAGGGGGCAGAGAGCAGGTGAGTGAGGGCTGGTAGGGGATGTGAAGAGGGGACAGCAGGTGAGTGAGGGCTGGTAGGGGATGTGAAGAGGGGACAGAGAGCAGGTGAGTGAGGGCTGGTAGGGGATGTGAAGAGCGGACAGAGAGCAGGTGAGTGAGGGCTGGTAGGGGATGTGAAGAGGGGACAGAGAGCAGGTGAGTGAGGGCTGGTAGGGGATGTGAAGAGAGGGACAGAGAGCAGGTGAGTGAGGGCTGGTAGGGGATGTGAAGAGGGGACAGAGAGCAGGTGAGTGAGGGCTGGTAGGGGACGTGAAGAGCGGACAGCAGGTGAGTGAGGGCTGGTAGGGGATGTGAAGAGGGGACAGAGAGCAGGTGAGTGAGGGCTGGTAGGGGATGTGAAGAGGGGACAGAGAGCAGGTGAGTGAGGGCTGGTAGGGGATGTGAAGAGGGGACAGAGAGCAGGTGAGTGAGGGCTGGTAGGGGACGTGAAGAGGGGACAGCAGGTGAGTGAGGGCTGGTAGGGGATGTGAAGAGGGGACAGAGAGCAGGTGAGTGAGGGCTGGTAGGGGATGTGAAGTGGGGACAGAGAGCAGGTGAGTGAGGGCTGGTAGGGGATGTCGCTGGATGAGTACAGCTGCCACGTGATATGAGCATGAAAGTGAAGTTGATATTTTTGCACCTGCTCATACAAGAGACTAGTGGCTGTTCGCTTAAATTCAACTGAATCTATAAACACAACTGACTTTATAAACACTTTATAACAGGTCCCAGCAGGTTCTTTAGATCAACAGGGCTGGAAAAAGTTGGTAGTAGCATATGAAACGGTACTACGGTATTCACTATCATCAGTATCATTTTTGGTACTGTGATATTACCGTGGCAACACTACACTGTACAGCACGATTGTAGCGGGTTTACTAACACGTTTGTTCTTGTAGCTATGTTGACCGTGACATTAATATGGTGACAACGATGTAGGCTGTATGTAGCGGTTAGTGGTTATGATATGAAGGTTTGGCTCGGAAAGTAGTTTTTTTGCGCCTGGTCACAGAAAGCTGATGTGTTGTGCACTGAAGTCCGCAATCGATGGGAAAAGGTGAGAGGAGGAGGAGTGTGTAAATGCTAGAAGGAATACAACGATCAACATGGATCATGCTGTTTGTATGTGGCTGCTATGAAAGTGATCATGCTGTTTGTATGTGGCTGCTATGAAAGTGATCATGCTGTTTGTATGTGGCTGCTATGAAAGGGATCATGCTGTTTGTATGTGGCTGCTATGAAAGTGATCATGCTGTTTGTATGTGGCTGCTATGAAAGTGATCATGCTGTTTGTATGTGGCTGCTATGAAAGTGATCATGCTGTTTGTATGTGGCTGCTATGAAAGTGATCATGCTGTTTGTATGTGGCTGCTATGAAAGGGATCATGCTGTTTGTATGTGGCTGCTATGAAAGTGATCATGCTGTTTGTATGTGGCTGCTATGAAAGTGATCATGCTGTTTGTATGTGGCTGCTATGAAAGGGATCATGCTGTTTGTATGTGGCTGCTATGAAAGTGATCATGCTGTTTGTATGTGGCTGCTATAAAAGTGATCATGCTGTTTGTATGTGGCTGCTATAAAAGTGATCATGCTGTTTGTATGTGGCTGCTATGAAAGGGAACTGTGTTTGCGTGTGACCAGGAGTGTATTCGTTCTGCCGATTCTGTTGAAAAACACCTGAATTTGTCCAATAGAAACTCTCGTTTACAACAGTTTGGAGTAATGATTACACCCTAGATGAGCTAGATGCAGGTAAGATTGTGCAAGGAGTTATTGAATATGTCAATTTCTGTCACCTTGATTACTCAAATTTCTCTCGATCTGTGCACCTACGTTGTAAACTTTCATTCACAGGCTAGTTTGTGCAACCTCATGATGGGTATAAGGAAACGTTGAGTATCATGTACCCCACACATAAAAGTATATGTAAGATCCCTCAGTCGAGCAGTGAATTTCAAACACAGATTCAACCACAAAGACCAGGGAGGTTTTCCACTGCCTCCCAAAGAAGGTAGATGGGTAGATGGGTCAACATAAAAAAAAGCAGACATTGAATATCCCTTTGAACATGGTGAAGTTATTAATTACCACTTTGGGTGGTGTATCAATACACCCAGTCACTACAAAGATACAGGCGTCCTTCCGAACTCAGTTGCCGGAGAGGAAGGAAACTGCTCAGGGATTTCACCATGAGGCCAATGGTGACTTTAAAACACAGTTACAGAGTTGAATTACTGTGATAGGAGAAAACTGAGGATGGATCAACAACATTGTAGTTACTCCACAATACTAACCTAATGACAGAGTTAAAAGAAGGAAGTCTGTACAGAATAAAACTATTCCAAAACATGCATCCTGTTTCCAACAAGGCACTAAAGTAATACTTCAAAAAATGTGGCAAAGCAATTTACTTTTTTTCCTGAATACAAAGTGTGATGTTTGGGGCAAATCCAATACAACACATTACCGAGTACCACTCTCCATATGTTCTAGCATAGTGGTGGCTGCATCATGTTATGGGTATGCTTGTAATCGTGGCCAAGTTACAGCTTTGACTTAAATCTGCTTGAAAATCTATGGCAAGACTTGAAAATGGTTGTCTAGCGATGATTTTGAAAAGAATAATGGGCAAATTTTGTAGAATCAATGTGTGCAAAGTTCTTAGAGACTTACCCAGAAAGCCTCACAGCTCTTAGACTTACCCAGAAAGCCTCACAGCTGTAATCACTGTCAAAGGTGATTCTAACTCAGGGGTGTGAATATTTATGTAAATTAGATATTTGTGCATTTCATTTTCAGTAAATTTGCAAAAATGTTTTATTTTTAAAAACATGTTTTCACTTTGCCATTATGGAGTATTGTGCGTAGAGGGGTGAGAACATTTTAGAATAAGACTGTAACACAATATGGAATAAGTCAAGGGGTATGAATACTTTCTGAAGGCTCTGTGTATATATTAATCAGATGGCACTAAATGTTCTCTAAACACCAGACTGAGCCGCTGCTACAGAATCACACAGTGTGACAGATACATTATCAGTGTGTTCCAGACCCAGAATGGAGCTAAACTTTAACCATAACATTCAACACCGGTAGACTTTTTATATGTGGGAACCTCGGTACTTAGTCACAGTAAATAATATACAGGAGAAGAATTAATGAAATAATTATCCCGTTACACCCAGCACTGGTTTTTCCCCCAAGTTTGGTATGTCCATATCAGCTTTGTTTTCTTCATTCTACACAGGGAGGCTATCGCTTTGGGCACAACAGACTTTGCAGAGGAAGATATGGATAAGATAATGGAGGATCTGGGGACAGATTTTAAGGGCAACTCCTACCATCTAATGCACAAGAACTGCAACCATTTCTCTTCCTCGCTGTCTGAGGTCAGTAGAAGAAACATTCATGCAATTATTCAACATTTGTTTGTTTGATCACACGTACAGTGTCTGAAATATATTTACGTTATTGTGAATAACTTGATTAAACTGGATAATTTTATAAGAGCTATACAACCATTTTTTTTTAAAGGAGTAATGCTTTTTTAATATAAAATATATTTTGTGGAGTATTTATTTTTTGTTGTACTCGTTCTATTCCAGCTGTTGTGTGGGCGTGAGATCCCTCGCTGGGTGAACCGCCTGGCCTACTTCAGCTCCTGCGTGCCCTTTCTCCAGACCTGCCTCCCTAAGGAGTGGCTGACCCCTGCTGCCCTCCAGAGCCACATCAGCATGGGCCTCCACAAGGAGGAGCGGGAGGCCGGGGAGTCCAGCGACGAGGACCCCAACTCAGCTTCCGGGACCGCCGGGGCGGCCACTGGATCCTCACACAGCTGTCGCCATACACGAGTCTGAACCAATAACTGTAGGTCTGAAGAGAACAGCCAATAAGAGGACTCTCTTTCAATGACCTTTGACCTCTGAACTCTGGACCAGAAAGTCACCAGCTCACCCCTGCAGGGGATGTAGTGATGTAATATCTGTGGGCCTGACTGAATAACCACCTGACCTCGTAGTACCACCCCTGAGAACAGAGACGGGAGGGACGGATGATTAGTTAGCCTGCTAGTACTAACTCATGAAGCCGCCGGGGCCAGGGGACCTGCAAAATCCACTTGGACCTTTCCCTGGTTTTCTCCCTTTTTTTTTTAAACCTATGGTAGATATATTCTGAAGGATTTGTTATAGGTGTTGACAAACTAACTCAGAGCATGGCATGGTTCTCTCAGATTGACCACAGCTACATTATGTACTGTAGAGCAAGGGGTGCTTTCTTAGTATTTGTCTTTTTCCAAGGAAATTTTTTAAAACCTTTGTCAGCCTTCATCCCTGATGCCCTCTTTCCAGAGCAGCTTCTTCTTTAGACTAGATGTATATCTGACACCACTGCCAATTTGGGATGCAGTCTAAGTATCTCTCAGTCTGAGACTACTGGTATTGTGGCACTAGCAGGATGTTACTCTCTGCTAGTTTCAAGAGGTTCAATAACTCCCTTACTTGGCCTTCAGTTGTAATCATCAGTGATGTTTGTTTTGTTGATGTGTTGGGGGTAAGTTAATATGCTGGCCATTTTAGAAGTTAAAGGAGCAGAACCATATATAGCGATATATTCTCTCTTTAGGAGTAACTACCCGTGGGCTGTTTTGAACTAGCACGTTTCTGTTAAACGTCGTTCTTAACTGAACTAGCACGTTTCTGTTAAACGTCGTTCTGAACTGAACTAGCACGTTTCTGTTAAACGTCGTTCTGAACTGAACTAGCACGTTTCTGTTAAACGTCGTTCTGAACTGAAAACAATGTGTCAAGAACAAAGGATTCGACAAGAAGTGAAGACATCTAAAAAAATAATCTCTGATCATATTCATTTTATCATATGAATATTTATATTAGGGTTTTATTTGTCCATAGCATGGTCTCGTGCATTGTTTATAACAAGATGGTGTCTGCACCCCATGTAATTTGCCAATTTACCACTATCATGAATAACACTGTCAGATGACTCTGAAAGTTGCATTTACATTCTTCTTCTATGGAAATCTTTCATGATGAAACTCATAGTAAGTGTTGAATCACAGGCCTTGGTTGAAACTCCCAGCTGCCTTCCCAGCTGATTCCACAGAGTGATTGAGTTGGTGTGTAGGGGCTGGGTTACAGTGGGAGCATTGTGTGAAGGAAAAGGGTTTTTGTTTTCTTAATGTCTTTTGAATTGATGTGGAAATGTCTCTGAATGAGTCGGATTTACACGTGTTCCCTGAAACAAGGGGGAAGTGGTCCTACCAGTCAAGTCCTGACTACTATTCCATTAAAGAAAACCATAAATAATTCTGTTTCCAGACGAGACAGACATGAGGACACATGTTATTCGCCCTTTTCTGTTCATGCGTTTATAATGCTGCTCTTGTAGATTCAATAGTATGCCTTGTGAAGCCCACTCCCGTTGTATTCCATACATATTTCTGGAGAATAATATCGTCCTTTCTTTCTCTTCTCCTTGGTTTACTGTCTGTCTGTCCGTCTGCCTCCACCCCTCTGTACCCCATCCCCCTCTCAGGAAGGAAATCACATGACCTGTGGTTGTTACACAGGTGTCTCATTACCACACACCATCTCCATGACAACTGGGTGGGGGGGGGAAAACGATTTATTTGTTTATATACTTTATATACTATATACTTTTTAAATAATCTATATTTGTATTTATTTTTTAATGCGTAACTCCTTTTTTTCTCTTTTTTTGTTGCATTATCAGGAAGATTTTTTTTCTTCTTGTTGAAATGGGTTCTATAGAGGTCAGTGATTTGAACCCATGGATTTGAACATGTGTTCTATAAAGGTCAGTATTCCATGCTTTACCATTGAAATCATTTTTTTGACACTTTCTACAGAGAAGAACAGTCGGATAGCTTTTTCTATTGTATTGTGTCAATTTTAACCTCAATTGGTAATGTGCTTTTTCCCTGAATTGAAAGACGATGCCACAATTTTAAGAATGGTAAAAGAATAAAGATACAAGAATAACACCAATATATTTTGTCCTCTCGTGTTGCATTGCATACAATAAGGCCATACACACAGTCTGACGTAAACAACATTGAATGGGAGGAAAATCAGACTATTAATTTATTTTATTGAACCTTTTATTTAACTAGGCAAGTGGGAGTGGAGTTGCTGGACTAGGGATAGAATGATGGTCATAGATAAAAGTGTAAAAATAAAACAACAAAAAGTACGTTTTGAATGACACTGAGGGGCAGTGTTGTACACGTGCATATACACACTCATTCAGTGTGGGAATGAGAGAGCGTGTGTGTGTATATATGGGGGGTCTTGGGGTGGAATGGAATAATTTTTCGGGGGGGGGCTGTGGGGGTCTCGGGTTGGTTGAGGGGCAGCTCTTAGGGAACTGTGGGTGGATCATGGAAGGCAGGTGGCCTGGCGGTTGGTAGCTTGGGCCGGTGGCTGATGGATGGCTGGTTCTGGTCCCTGTTTCTGTCCTTGTGGGAGATCTGTCGACGTGCCCTTGAGCAGGGCGTTGACTCTGGTTGCTTCTGTGTGTCGCTCTGGATGGGAGTCTGATAGATGACGACTAATGTGATGTAGTTGTTGAGCGGCTTCACTGCAAATATATTGTATGTTTTAAATATTAGAATAAAAAATAAAGTCAGTTAAGAACAAATTCCTATTTACAATGCCAGCCTACCAGAAGACAAAAGGCCTCCTGCGGGGACGGGGATAAAAAATAAAATAAAAAATATATAGGACGAGGGGGTATGAGATGGACAGCGGGAAATGTGTCGTAAAGATTGACTATTTTATGTGCATTTTTGCTACATTTTTGTTAATGTTGAGGTTGTTCATTTAGAGATCAGGGGTTTTGTGGAACTTTTTTGATAGGTCTAGAACACACCCATTCACCTTGGTGCTTCTATTGAACACTTATTCTGTCATTGTTTATATAGTGAAGTGTTCTGGACTGATGTAAAACAATACTTTGGCCTCAAATTGCATTCAACCATTGACATGTCTAAGTTTGACATATTATTTTACTACACTGATTCCACAATTGAACGTGAGTATGTCATAAATCTCTTTATTTTATTAGGAAAATGTGTCATACACAAATCAAAATTTATCAAGAAAAAGGCCCTTTTCTTAATTTTTAAAATCTGATTAAGAAAACTATTTAGAGTCTTTAAAACGTATACAAAACAAAATGTAAAAACAAAAAAAAAATGTATTCGCTATATGTCTGTATTTGATTTGATATAATGTGGAATAGTTTTATTTAATTTTTTCCTCATTTCTTTGGAATCCCTCTGGCTGTTATGTTTATGTTTTGCGTGTTACTGTTTTTAAAAACTAAATTAAAACAAACCTTGGCGCTGAAGTACATCCGGTTACCTCTCGCTGTCGCCATTTTGATACACACAAGCGAGCAAGAAGTAACGAAGAGACGACAGAAAGGTGAGCTCCGCGTTTATATCATTTTAAGCTGATTTGCACACAAATTTGGCAAATACATAATGTAATGATTAACAGTTCATCCGAATGCCAAGCTAGTATTTTGCAGCTAAGCTAGCAGAAAGCTAACTGCACGACATACAGTAACTGACGACTTTTCGGCTAGCTAGCTGGCTAGTAACGTTAGCTAGCTAACGTGTACATACCCACGCCTTTAGCGGTTGGGATTTATTTCATATAGAACGGTATATAACTGGTATTGCTTATGTATATCTAGTTAAATTTACTGTTAACGTTGCCGAATCTAGACTAACTTGCTGACTATCTGGCTAATATTAACTAACGACTAACGGCTGCTTAACTTTGCAACGTATTGTTAGCGCTTGGCTAGTTAGCTACCACACTGGTCTGGGCCTTCTCAGTTAATGTTATGGGGTAACGTTACTGTTTATAGTTGAATAACTTTTCATTTTTCTTTAAATGCAGAGTATCATCATGAGTGGATGTCGTGTGTTTATCGGTCGTTTGAGCCCTCACGCCCGTGAGAGGGACGTGGAGAAATTCTTCAAGGGATATGGAAGGATCCGAGAAGTGAATTTGAAGAACGGATTCGGCTTTGTGGTAAGTCGGCCTTGCCAGTGAGCATTGTTAGGGACAGGGATGGACATTTAGATAACCTAGAACTATTACTTTTCAGACCGGGCTAGTAGAAAATGTTCCTAACTTAGCCCGCTTATTAGTGAAATGTATTTTCCCAAATATTACATGGCACAGATTTCAGACCCTGGTTGGTAAAAAATGGAAGACTAAAAGCCCCGTCTAGGGGTGGTCAGTGAACGCCTTGTTCAAAACAACTGGGAACTCGGAAAAATACGAGGTCGGAGCTCTAGAAGAGGCCCGAGTTGGATGACCTTTCAAATCGTTTTTCAGTTCATAACACGTTTTTTTTCTTCAGAGAAAACAGTTTTGAATGGATCCTTGATTACACAACACCCCCCTTGTCTTTCATCAGGAGTTTGACGACCACAGAGATGCGGATGATGCCGTATACGAGCTGAATGGCAAGGAACTCTGTAGTGAAAGGTAAAGATTTAGATGCATTATTCAAAGTATTAAGAAAGCTCAATGGTGAAATGTGTTTTGGGCGGTTCCTCCATATAGTAGTGGTATTTACACAGAACTGCTACTCTCTTTCTCTGACTTGGGCCTAGCTGCATTGTGTGTGAATTTAATTGACTTTATCAGCAATTTGTGTAGACTCGGTATTAACTGTCTTGTACTTTATCAGTCATTTCTGTAACCTCAGTATATGAACTATTTTGTCTCTATAGGGTGACGATAGAGCATGCCCGCTCCAGAAGAGGGAGGGGTGGTGGACCAGGGATGGGGGGTGGTGGTGGAGGAGGAGGAGGACGTTTCTCACCTCGTTTCAGCAGCTACCGCCAGGGCTCTGGTGGTCATGGTGGTGGTGGTGGTGGTGGTTCCAGGTATAGACTCCTCAGACCTCATTTCACAACCTCTTCGCTTGCAGTTTGGCCTTCCAACATTATGTAAACTTCCTTTAAAAACTCCTAGTTGGAGACCTGAATTTCCTGCTTATTATTCCCTTATAATTCCATCAATCTTGCATGTATGAATTCTGGAAAACCGGGTGATTTTAGGAGCTTGGCAGTTTTATTTGCAGTGAATGGAGTTTAGTCAATGTGATTAGAGTTTGGTGTTAAACATGTGAAAGTAAATGGGTTTTGTGTAATTTTCAGAGTGTGATTTAAAGTTCCTACGGTAACTATATAAAACACTCTCCCACTCGTGCAGTAGGTACGGTCCCCCGGTGCGAACGGAGCACAGAATCATTGTGGAGAACCTGTCGTCACGGATCAGTTGGCAGGTGAGCGGTTGCACCCACCTGGTCTAATGTGATACAAAACAATTATCTTTTTACTTGATCTGGTACTGCCTTTTTGTAGTCTGTGTGAAGCAGCATTTTTTTTTATTGAAACATGCACATTTTTCATATATATATATATATATATATATATATATATATATATATATATATATATATATATATATATAAAAACATAGCAATATGCTTAATAGCCTATTAGGTGAATAGAACTGCAAGGACCCGTTTCGATATTATGAATTCAGAATTGTTTATTTCTTGACTTCGTTTTACTGTATCTTTTTAAGAATAAGCACCTCTTAGACTTAAAGGTAAATGTAACCGAACACATCTTTAACCCCCTTTTTTTTAATGAGCTTATTCTTATCTGGTTATTAGTTTATGAAGGAGTTGCATGCACCGCCTCTCCTGGAGGTGTCTTATATGCATAGCGCCCTCTGCTGGTTGTGTTTTCAATAGTGTCCATTTGGTGCCTCTCCTTACACGCAGTTGCCGCTGGTCTAAATCTTGGCTGGGCCCCGTAGCGGGTGAAAGGGCTCTAGCGCAGGATAGCGTTAGGATGGTCCCTCGTAAGCCCCAGTCTGGAGGTTCTGTGGTCTGGTCTGGTGGAAACCCCCCTCTCCCCTCTCGACTGCAGCCAGCCTGTAACCCCCTCAATCCACTCCACGTTCCCTACATTCTCCCGTTTGGTTGTTTATCTGTTGCTGATGGAGCTGGGGGGTGTTGACAGTTGGGCACACTGCACACCCTCTTCCTTCGTTCCTTCCCCTACTTGATCTCTGGTGGTCCCTTGTGGAGGCTGGCCGGAGTCCGGGTCTGTCAAGGCTGAGGGAGGTCGTTTCTCAAGGGCTTAACACTGTGACTGCATTGGTTCCCATTGGTCCGCTATTTGGACAAGTGGCTCTTTGCTAATGTCTTCCTGGGTATGGAACGGTAAGTAACATATAACTCATGTGATTGGGTTTAAGGGTTGGGAGGAACAGGAAGTAGAATCATATACGCTAGTCTTACTGGAGAACGCTTTCTATAAGTTTATAAGCCCTTATGGAATTATACTAGGCTACTTAATAGGTTAATGAAATAACCTCTTGATTAAAGTAGGAGCTTAAGATAATTAAAAAAAAAACACATTGCATATAATTATTTTTAAACGATGCCCCCTAAAACCACGATAGTTGACAAACCTCAAACATTTCCAAGCCGCCTCACCCGGAAGGGATTTGTCATGTCTCACTGCCTTAATATCTTCTGTTTTAAAAAAAATAGTAATGTGTAGTCTCCGTCAATCCTAGTTGTCAACAAACATGAAACAAATACAATACCAAGGAACCAAATAGTGTTACCATGTTTCTCCTTTGGGTAAGATAGTTAACCAAGTTGGTCTACCTGTGAAGCTATTTCAGTGGCTCATCACTTAAACGCCCTCGTCTGCAAATGCCAAAATATCACATGATTAGCGTGTTTTGTTGGAAGTCAGTATTACGGGGTGGGTGGATATTGCTGTCGTGGTTTACTTGATTTAGTCTTTCCCAGGTTCACAGAAAACCCTCTAAGCCACATTATACAGTCTGTTTGCTCGTCACTGACTCGTATGCTTCATCGCAGGACCTGAAAGACCTGATGAGGAAAGCCGGAGAAGTCACCTTTGTGGATGCACACAGAACCAACAAGAATGAAGGGTGAGTTTGTCTGTCCAGTTGGCCCAGGATCTGGGCTTTATTCATTAGTTATATTCCGTTCCAAAACGTTTGGTCTCGTTGCACGATGACCCATGTTCCTTATGGACTGAGAAAGGGAGAGACTACCTCGGGCTTGTCCAATAATAAACCCACATTTTCTGTTTACAATAAAAAAAAAAAAATGTTTTGCTCTACTTGAAAACAAACCAAATATACCTTAGGTTGAATGGTTGCTATTATGAAATGAGCCTGTTGACCGAATGTGATTTGATTCTACAGGGTGGTGGAGTTCGCATCACACAGTGATATGAAGAATGCCATTGATAAGCTGGACGGAACAGACTTGAATGGACGCAAGTTGAAACTGTCTGAGGATCGCAAGAGCCGGTTGGTATCTCTCTTCCGACTTCTAGTTTCACTGAGACTAGACAAACACAGGAACTTCACTGTCATTTTCCAGCTAGTTGTAAATCAATGCTCTCATATATTTATTTTTAGGTGTTTTGACACAGTTCTGACAATAAGGAAATGAGACGGGAGACAGGCATGTGGGTAAAAGTGGGGACTGACAAGTGTCCAGGGGGAGTGTTAGTAATATATTACGGCTCTGCACTAACTAATGCTCTTGATGGTGGGGGAGGAAACAAAACTTTTCATTCTTCTGTTCCAACAGCCACAGCAGGAGTCGTTCCCGTGGCTCCCGTAGCTACTCCCGGTCCCGTAGCCGTTCCCCCCGCTCCAAGTCCCGTAGCAGGAGTCGTAACCGCTCCAGGAGCCCCCGATCTCGCTCGGCCAGCCGTACCCCGGAGAAGAAGCCTTCATCTGGAGGAGGAGGAGGGGGCAGGGCTGTACATCGTTCCACCTCACGCTCCCCGTCCCGGTCCAGATCCCCTGCCCCTCGCTCCCGTACCCCTCCCCCACGCTCCCGTTCTCGCACGCCTCCTCCCAGTTCCCCTGCCCCGGCCCGGAAGCAGTCTCCGTCCCGGTCTCGCTCCCCCTCGGCTGAGAGCCAGCACTGAGCCCCACTGGGGGATGTGTGTAGTTCAGTGTTGTAGTGAAGTGGTGGCTGGAGGGAGGACCGTCTCATTGGAATGGCTGGAATGGAATGCGAGGAACAGAATCCTTCATAGCGTTCCGTTTATTCCATTCCGTCTATTCCGATAAGCCTGTCCTGATTTTTAAAGTAAACACCAGCCTCAAGTGGTTTCGTGGTATGGACTGAAGAGTTGTCATGCTGAGACCATGGCGCCTGGCTTTGTGGCGGCCTGCTTGCTTGCTAGTGTGGAATGAATGGAGAGGCTTGCCTTCGGTGACACACTCCCACAATCTCTCATTTTTTTTAAATCAGAGATTTGGTCATTGTGCCAGTATCTTGGATGCCCTGTAATGTTTTTCTCTATTTTGGGAGTCTTTGTGTTTATAGGTTGGATCGTGCTTCCCCAATTCAACTTCAAATTGTTTTTTTCTTTGCCATATGAATAATTATACATTTTCCTTGGGGGGGAAAACTGAACCGTTTAAGGAAATGTACAGTGTGATTGAGATCTTTTGATTGGGTCGCATTCCTGTTGAGTATCTATCGTTCTCACTGCAGATTGTAAGTCTCGTTGTGATTTAATGACATCTGTACCATTTGAAGTGAAACTTTCTGTTTTCTGTTATGAGTCTAATCAATACAATGATATATTTCCATCACCACTTTGGCCCTGTCAGTGATTCCAATCTACACCTCAGACAGACCTCATGTAAATTAAACCCAACATTATAATTTACGGATCGGTATTGCAAAGACATTTCCCCACAAGGTTTAGTTAACATTTGCTGGAAAATTCTGTATATGCACTTCACAAATTCTTATTAAATGGATACTTCTACTTTAAATTTGACTCAACAATTAATATTTATTTTCTACCAAGAGAACAATACTTGCAAATGTATATTTTTATTAAGAAAGCCGTTGTACAGATAATGTTAGATTTAAAATGTCACTTGCTTCTAGCCTGGGTACCAGTCTGTTTGTCATGCCATTTATATTTGGCAAGGAGTTGAATGAAATGACACAACGATCTGGAACCAGGCTAATGTTCTATAGACGATTAACAAAACATGCACTCAACAGAAATCATACCTTGGTTTGTGGTGAATGTGGAAAAAGTTTGGATAATGTTTTGATACACAACTTGTCCATATTGAAGAGGAAATGGAGGAGGATGGTAAATGTGATCTCCATAACATACTGATTGACATACCTTTTGTCTGCCTCATCTGTATACCTACAGACACACAAGTGAGCAGTTCAGTCATCTGCACCCAATACAGCTAGCCTTCAGCATATTCTTATAGCCTATGGTGGCAGGTAGCCTAGTGGTTAGAGCATTGGGCCAGTAACTGAAAGGTTGCTGGAGCTGACAAGGTAAAAATCTGTCGTTCTTCCCCTGAGCAAGGCAGTTAACCCACTGTTCCCTGAAGACGTGAATGTCTATTATGGCAGCCCCCCCACACCTCTGATTCAGAGAGATTGGGTTAAATGCGGAAGAGGCATTCAGTAGTACAATTGACCCCTTTATTTGTACATACCCTTAGCTCTATTGATTGATATCCATTGAATTGTCCATTTTCTGTTTTTGGAAAGATTTGCACATATGAAAAGAAAGATGGTATTACCATAAAACGATATCAATTTAGATTATACAAGGGACAAACCTTGCCTTAACTGAAAAATGTAAAGATCTTAATTTAAGTGCCTGTCCTTTAAAATCCAAATGTTTCAGTTGGGCAGTTAGGTTCCCACAAGAACCCCCACCAACTAAGGAGGTTCCTCGATGAACCCCAGCTCCTATGGGGTTGGGGTTCTAAGAACCTTAGAACCCTAAGGTTCTTCAAAGATCTTAGAAGACCCATTGTTGAAAGAGACATTTTTAGAGTGTAGTTATATTTAAACTGTCTGACAACACGTTCTGATGAAATGACTTGTCCTGCACTTTGTAAAAACCCAGAGACTGCATTGAGTGAATGTTATAAAAAGATGTTGGTTCCTTTCTAAACACACCAATGTGAATGCAAAGAGGCCTCGGACCCACAAAATAGTTGAAGTGAACTATGTGCTTTAGCTTTTTTTCTTCCCAGAGTTCACTTTTAAGAGGACTGAGATCGGGTCTTTTGAAGACGACAGATCGGATCTTTTATAAGTGGACTATATCTGAAAACACCCATAGTTACACATTTAAAATATGGACAATCCAGGGATATTTTACCCCCCCCGCCCCCCGATCTTGATAAAATGTCTGGTATTGTCATTTATTTTAAAGACGCTTGTCTTACTGGACATAAATAGGAAATAAATAAAACAGGCTACACCAACACTATTTTCCATTCAAAGGGTTGGGTAAATTGCTACCGAAGATTTGCCTTGGCAAAGAAAGGAAATCCTTTATTTGTTCCAAGGTTTGCTGATGTCAACGTTGTGAACAGAGTGCCCCAGAGCGATTTGAATGCTCAGAGATACCGTGACGAGATACCGTGACGAGATACCGTGACGAGATACCCGAGATACCGTGACGCGACGAGATACCGTGACGAGATACCGTGACGAGATACCGTGAGATACCGTGACGAGATACCGCGACGAGATACCGTGAGATACCGTGAGGAGATACCGCGACGAGATACCGTGAGATACCGTGACGAGATACCGCGACGAGATACCGCGACGAGATACCGTGACGAGATACCGTGACGCGACGAGATACTGTGACGAGATACCGTGACGAGATACCGTGACGCGATACCGTGACGAGATACCGTGACGAGATACCGTGACGCGACGAGATACCGTGACGAGATACCGTGACGAGATACCGTGACGCGATACCGTGAGGAGATTGAGGCTCTTTTATTAATTTTTTTAAGGTATCTGTGACCCCCCCCCCCCCCCCCCCCCCAAAAAAAAAATACATATCTATAGTCCAAGTCATGTGAAATCCATAGATTAGGGCCTAATGAATATTTCATTTGACTGATTTCCTCATATGACTTGTAACTCAGTGAAATTCTTGCATGTTTGCGTTTATATTTTTGTTCAGTATATCTTGGAAGACTTTGTGATTGCAAGCAGAACGAAGAGAGGTAATGAGGTGACCAATAATGGTTGCAAATCATTCTATAGGCTACCAGTTAGCCTATCCATTATCACATAATGAAAGGTGTTAAAACGGATAATAGGCTACTGTTAAAGTTTCCCCCCTGGCTGAGTTGATTGGCTGATTTGGGCCATCAGTTGATTGACAGATCTAGGCCTACTATAGAACGATCAACTTTACTCCAGCGCGGATGCTTTTCTACGTTTTATACTGTAGTTGACGCTGTTACTTCGTAGTCTAAGTAAATTCCACAATAACTAGAGGACTGGAAAATAAAGCATTACCATATATACTTGATTGAATTGTCTATTTTGTATTTAACTGGGTAAGTCAGTTAAGAACAAATTCTTATTTTCAATGACGGCCTAGGAACAGTGGGTTTAACTGCCTTGTTCAGGCGCAGAACATCAGATTTTTTACCTCGTCAGCTCAAGGATTCGATCTCGCAACCTTCCGGTTACTAGTCCAACACTCTAACCACTAGGCTACCTGCTGGTTACTAGTCCAACGCTCTAACCACTAGGCTACCTGCTGGTTACTAGTCCAACGCTCTAACCACTAGGCTACCTGCTGGTTACTAGTCCAACGCTCTAACCACTAGGCTACCTGCTGGTTACTAGTCCAATGCACTAACCACTAGGCTACCTGCTGGTTACTAGTCCAATGCACTAACCACTAGGCTACCTGCTGGTTACTAGTCCAACACTCTAACCACTAGGCTACCTGCTGGTTACTAGTCCAATGCACTAACCACTAGGCTACCTGCTGGTTACTAGTCCAACGCTCTAACCACTAGGCTACCTGCTGGTTACTGCTCTAACCACTAGGCTACCTGCTGGTTACTAGTCCAATGCACTAACCACTAGTCTACCTACCACTGTTCTATAGCGTAGTAACATTAACGTGCGTGATATGAGTGTAACGTGTTTAAAACTAAACACATTTTTTATGCATCGTCAGGTCTTTTAGATGAACTTGCTGAAGAGGAAGAGTGAAGGTGTGTTTTGAAATAATAGCCAAACAATGAAACCAAACACTACAGATCAATAGGGAGCTCTACGTCACAGAGGTCACAGGTCAATACAGAACATGAGGTAAGACAGATATGAGGCAGCATCTAGAAGACCAGCGACATAAGAAACATCAATGAAATGGAACGACATCTTTGAGCTTTTACCTGGACCAAGACAAACAAAATCAGAAATGTGCTGACAAAAAGGAGTCGCTGGCATCTTAAAAACACTCTGTAGTGAAGTTCCTTTTGGACTGGGCTGAAGGAAGAGATAATTACATGAAATTGATACTCTCTTTTTGGGATTTTTTTTTTAATCACTTCTCTATGGAAACCAACTTTGACAAGTACAACGTTCTGTTTGTCTTTGATGGTCTGGATGAGTGCCGACTTCCTCAAGTGTTCATCGACCCACAGAAGGGGAAGTACTTTAGGAAGAGAATCAGCGATGAGAACCTGGCAGCAGAATCATCACACACATAAAGGCATCAAGGAGCCCCTACGTCATGTGCAATCTTTAGTTTAATCTTTAGTTGGATCTCTACCACTGTTCTAGAGATACTTTTGGGAGAAGCAGAGAGAGAAGCAGAGAGAGATGCACAACACTCTGACTGAGATGTACTCACACTTGTTGAACTACAACGTATTACACAAAACCCAGAAATATTCATGGGGGACAAGAGAAAGCTGAGACAGATTCACACATGAAACTGGATGAAGAGATTCTGAAGCTGGGGGGAAAACTGGCCTTCCATCAGCTGGAGAAAAGCAATCTGATCTTCTATGAGGAAGACCTAAGAGAGTGTGGCATTGATGTGAGAGAAGTGTCAGTGTTCAGCTTTGTTCATCTGAGCATCCAGGAGTTTCTTGCTGCTGTGTTTGTGTTTGTCACATTCACCAAAGACAATGTAAATATATTAACCAAGCAAGAAAACCCACCCCCCAACCAGAAAACTTCAGATGTCTGAAGACGCACCGCTATAAGACATGGCCTTACAGAGTAAGAATGGACACCTGGACCTTATCTTCTGCTTCCTTCTGGGCCTCTCACTGGAGTCCAATCATACTCTCTTACAAGGCCTATTGACACAGACAGGAAGCAGCTCAATGAGGAAACGGTGAACTACATCAAGGAGAAGATCAAGGAGAATCCCCTGTCTCCAGCGAGGTGCATCAATCTGTTCCGCTGTCTGAACGAACTGAATGACCATATTCTCTAGTGGAGGAGATCGAAAGCTAACTGAGCTTCTCTCAGAAGCCAAAGTGTCACTTGCACATTGGTCAGCGCTGGGCTTTTTTTGTGTTGCTGACTTCAGAAGGGGAAGCTGTACATGTTTGACCTGAAGACATACCACCAGATCAGAGGAAGTGTTTTCTGAGTCTCCAGCCTTGTCAGTAACACATAACAAACCAAGCTGTTGCAGATTTCAAATAGTCAGATGCTCATTGGTATCGATGTCCATGTGTTCGTACTCCAATAATTGACCATCATCAAGGTAAAGATAATTGATCTCAGAATTCTGCAAGTTACGACAATTTCTAAACAGCATCATTTTATTTGTAGGCCAATAGTTTGTGAGATTCTGATCTCAGTTTAAACATTCTCCACTAAGGCCATGCTGTAGCACGCTTGACATTTCAAGGTCATTTCCGAGTGAGCCGACATCTCTTGCGTTTAACGTTAAGTCAATCACGCAGGAGCAGGGCTCAATGGATTGTATCCTGATACAAGTACACTATGAACTATTGTTTTATAACCCCGCATTGTCTGGATGGAGGGAACCGTACATAGATAGAGATGCTGTGAAGCGTTTGCCTCCGGTCTCGGTTCAAACACCTGTCGTGGAAAATTGCAAGATTATGTTATAGTGCTTTTATTGTATTATAATGGTTGTTTTATTCGACAGAATAGAGTATTCTGTTAACTATTGTGTGTGTTAAATCTACTGAGGATGGGCCTCTATGAGATAACACTGACAGAGGAGATTTACGATGTCTTTGGGTGATAAAACCTAAAGAGCATTCCAGAATAACATGAGCTAATGTTTTTGTGCTATGAAGTTCCAGGAACGAGATTAGAACCTCGTCTTAGCGACCAAACTGAACGATAATTTATAGCGAATGCTATCTGGCTACAGGATACTCCCTTCTCATTCTAAAGTCTTCCTTTGTGGACTGTTCCTAAGATCTGTGGTTCGTTATGTAGGTTGAGAGGGGTGTATCTTGGCTATAAAACATCTTTGTACTTTTGTGTTGTCACTTTCAATGGTTCATTAGAAATGGCGCATCATTGAAAGTCTGTGTTCATGAACTGACCTGTGTTCAGTTCATCAGAAAGACCTGAACACAGGGGCGCCCCAGGGGCGTGTCCTCTCTCTGAACACAGGGGCGTGTCCTCTCTCTGAACACAGGGGCGCCCCAGGGGCGTGTCCTCTCTCTGAACACAGGGGCGTGTCCTCTCTCTGAACACAGGGGCGCCCCAGGGACGTGTCCTCTCTCTGAACACAGGGGCGCCCCAGGGGCGTGTCCTCTCTCTGAACACAGGGGCGTCCCAGGGGCGTGTCCTCTCTCTGAACACAGGGGCGCCCCAGGGACGTGTCCTCTCTCTGAACACAGGGGCGTCCCAGGGGCGTGTCCTCTCTCTGAACACAGGGGCGTGTCCTCTCTCTGAACACAGGGGCGCCCCAGGGACGTGTCCTCTCTCTGAACACAGGGGCGTCCCAGGGGCGTGTCCTCTCTCTGAACACAGGGGCGCCCCAGGGGCGTGTCCTCTCTCTGAACACAGGGGCGTGTCCTCTCTCTGAACACAGGGGCGTGTCCTCTCTCTGAACACAGGGGCGCCCCAGGGGCGTGTCCTCTCTCTGAACACAGGGGCGCCCCAGGGGCGTGTCCTCTCTCTGAACACAGGGGCGCCCCAGGGGCGTGTCCTCTCTCTGAACACAGGGGCGTCCCAGGGGCGTGTCCTCTCTCTGAACACAGGGGCGCCCCAGGGGCGTGTCCTCTCTCTGAACACAGGGGCGCCCCAGGGGCGTGTCCTCTCTCTGAACACAGGGGCACCCGAGGGACGTGTCCTCTCTCTGAACACAGGGGCGTCCCAGGGACGTGTCCTCTCTCTGAACACAGGGGCGCCCCAGGGGCGTGTCCTCTCTCTGAACACAGGGGCGTCCCAGGGACGTGTCCTCTCTCTGAACACAGGGGCACCCGAGGGACGTGTCCTCTCTCTGAACACAGGGGCGTGTCCTCTCTCTGAACACAGGGGCGTGTCCTCTCTCTGAACACAGGGGCGTGTCCTCTCTCTGAACACAGGGGCGCCCCAGGGGCGTGTCCTCTCTCTGAACACAGGGGCGCCCCAGGGGCGTGTCCTCTCTCTGAACACAGGGGCGTGTCCTCTCTCTGAACACAGGGGTGTGTCCTCTCTCTGAACACAGGGGCGTGTCCTTGCACCCCCTGTTGTTTCGTTATCTATGCTGAACAGATGAAGATCCAAGGAAACAACGTGAGGCTTTCCAAGTACGCGGATGACACAGCTCTGGTGGGACTCTTTATTAAAGCTGCTACGTCAGATGGGGACAGCTGTTTTAAAAACAGACCAACAACCTTCAAGAATGGTGTCGGCCAAGTGTCCTCCACATCCATATGGACAAGACAAATGAGCTCATCGGCAATGGCAACAGCCTGCCAATGTCCCAACCACTCTCACTGAACGACCAATCAGTGGAGGAGGTAGAGTGTTTTAAATACCTAGGGACACAAATGGATGACAGAGAACAAAAACTGTTTTTCTCTTTTTTTTTTTTTTTTTAAAGCAAGCCAGCGCCTGCTTTTAGTTAGTAAATTGAAGGGGTTAGGGGTCAACCAGGATATTCTGGAGAGGGTATACAGAAGTCTGGTGGAGAGCATCCTCACGTTCAATATGACAGTCTGGTATGGTAATCTGAGCGTGAAGAGCAAAAGAAAACTGACCAGAATCGTAAACACAGTCAGCAAAGTAATTGGTTGACAACAGGCACAGTTGAGAATTCTGTTCCACAAAGGCAACCACAAAGAATGCACTGACTGTCGTTGACGACCCCTCCAACCCTCAGTTCCAGAGACTTTCCGCTGGCCGGCTGTCACGTCCTGACCAATATTTAGGTATTATTTCTATTATATTTGGTCAGGACGTGGCAGAGGTATATTTGTTTTGTATTATGGGGTTTTGTGTGTGGTGTAGTGGGGTGTGTTAGTTTGGTATAGGTTCTAGGTTTGTTTTTCTATGTGTAGTTTTGGGTGCTGGACTCTCAATTGGAGGCAGGTGTTTCTAGTTGTCTCTGATTGGGAGTCCTATAAGTAGGTGTGTGTTTGTTTGGTTTTCGTGGGTAGTTGTTCTTGCACTGCGTTGTAGGAGCCTGCAAGACTGTTGCTGTCGTAAGTTCTGGTTATTGTTTTTCAAGTGGATGCTTTACGTGTTTTTTATTTAAATAAACATGAGTATCCACAATCCCGCTGCGCCTTGGTCCATTCCTAACGACGGCCGTTACACCGGCGTTTCAGAATGCCCCATGGTCAAGATGAACACGTTCAAACATGAATTTGTTCCTTGTGCTGTTGTCGGGACTACTAAATGCAACGTAAATTGTATCGGTATATGTACTTATCTATCTAGTGCAGTTGGGGCAGCGGACAATTGTGAGGGAATGTATTAATGTCCTATATGTTGTTAGGTTATACAGTATGGTGGAATGTTTGGGATGTGAGAATGCATGTGTATGTAATCTTTTTAATGTAAGGTGATGCCAATGAAATACTGTCCATCCTTGATGGACAATAAAGTTTTATTCTATATGACATCCTGTCAAAATAAAGGTAAAAAAAAAAAAGATCTGTGCAAAGTAATATGAAGTATTTTAGGAATACAATCTGCAATTTCAAAAATAAATACTGTATTTTACAACTGCATACTGTATCACGATTTATAAACTGGGTGGTTCGAGCCCTGAATGCTGATTGGCTGACAGCTGTGGTATATTTATAATAGCAATAAGGCACCTCAGGGTGTTTGTGGTATATGGACAATATACCACGGCTAAAGGGCTGTGTCCAGGCACTCCGCAATGCATCATGCGGTATATTGGCCATATACCACACCCACCCCGTGCCTTATTGCTTAAATATACCACTAGGTGGCATAATTGAGCTGTAAGTGTAGACTGAACGTTCAATGAAAAAATCAATCTCTGAAGTGGTAATGATGGCATGAAGCTGTCTCAAATCAATGCATTTACTGGAGTTGTGTCACTGTTACATACAATGTAAATGAAGCATTGGTGAAATGATTTAGATTGTTCGGTTTTTTTGTTGCCTCATTTGAATTGGCCTGCATAAATATGAATCAGGTAACCCATTATTGCCTCTATGGGGGAAAAAAAGCTCTCTTTCTGTTTCTCTTGTTAGTAACTATCTTGTCAATGGAAAATAAGCTCCCACAAAATTAGTGTCGATTCCTCAAGGTCATACAAAGAAAACTTGTAAATGATGTATGGGGGGGAAAGTAACTGTATGACAGTCCCAATCAATGGTGTGTATATACAGTACATATGTCCAAAGTCAGACAGTCCAGCCTGCTCTTTTCTGTTTGTCTTGTAAACTTTACATTTCTGCAACAAAGCACCCAGTAAATTAGAACGCAGAATCGTCAAGGGTTAACCCCTAGTCCTTCATCATGACTCATTACACATAAATCATTGGACGAAGATGTCTTTAATTATGAATAGATCCACCATTGAGCACAAAAACAACTTGTTACAGAATATTTTACATAGAAATAACATCTGTCAGACAAACCATGCCTGACAACATGATCCAATAAGACAGAAAAACAGAAGAACATTTAAAGGCTGTGGACATTGTGAATTGCAGTCAAGGGCGTGTGAAAGAATCAATGATTTGACGCTTGGTGCTCGGTCTTAAACATTAACACGCATCGCTTTGCGGTACGGTTTTGGAAGCATAAGGACCTTATCTTTCATATTAGCGAGAAATCTCCCCACCCCCCCAAAAACCCTGAAGTTTAAATGGATACTGACTTTAATAGGGTTACAGTTCCCACACGGCCATATCTCTGTGTTACAGCGCTTGTTTACAGACAACAGACAGAAGACAGAGTGGACTACCTGTGCTGTATTAATTAGCTATCTGTGTCTACAAACACCTGTGTGTTTAAAAGGAAGACAGACGACACAAACATGTTGTCACTGAAAAATACTGTCTGCTGCAACTGTGTTAAAACCAGTTAAAAACAATGTACAGCATTGGCGGCTGGTGGGGGGAGATATAGGAGGACGAGCTCATTGTAATGGCTGGAATAGAATAAATGGAACGGTATTAAAAACACATCAAACATATGGAAACCACATATTATGACTCTGTTTCATTGATTCCATTCCAGCCATTACAATGAGCCCGTCCTCCTATAACCCCCCCCACCAGCCTCCACTGGTGTATAATAAGTGTGTATTTAAAAAAATATATATACATTTCTGAAATTATTTTGATGTGATATGAAAGTAGAGGGTAACGTGACTTAGAAAAGATTCACCTTTAAATGGAGTATTTCGTTGATTTGTCTTCCTGAGCCAGTTCGCCCTTTAAACAGAAGATGGACGGAAGGTCCTTCGTCAGAAGATGTAACGTCAGACTCCTTCGGTCCGATGTTAGTCGATGTTACCCGAAGTAAAAAAAAAAAAACATGATGATCACAATGATGTTTATATATGTATAGACAATCTTCAATGATACCATTTAAAAAATATTTTTTTTTTTTACACATTTCATGGGCTGACGTTAATGCAGAAAAATATTATGCACTAATCTTGGGAGCAGCAAAAAACCAAAAGTCCATTTTTGAGAAGGTTTACCTGCAGACCGCACCTAGTCGGTTGCTCGGAGACGAGTGAAGATGCAGCATGTTCGTGTGCTTGTAGTAACTCCGCTTGTTTCAGAGCCTTCAAGAATAGATAACAATACATCTATTCATATACATTGTAAATGATACATCATTTTTGTTGTTGTTGGGGGAAACATATTTGTGCATGTAGGTTGAAGGACATTGCTTTGCATACCACCTCGCCAGCCTTGTGTCCTGGTCTGAAGAATGGCAGCGTCCATAGCCAGCCATGACGTGGTTTCCTGGGGGTGGCGGTGGGAGCAAAGTACCGCAGTTCTCTGCGACTCTGACATGGGAGCATTTGGTCCGGAACAACCTGCTGCACTAACTCCACATTGTACGAATTTCATCGCATGAAGAACTGTTTTAATAAAAAAAAACATTTGACATTATATATATTTTTTTGACCAACGCACTTCAAGACAAATTCATTTTTTAAATTTTATTTATTCAGATAGGTATATATTTTGTACCGCTTCGGTTCGTGTGGACGGTTTAGGCAGACTCATAACGAACCATGGCGGAGAGAAGTGGCCGGTTGAGCTTCGGTGGCGGGGCGCTCAACAGACCCGTACCGATGAACCTGTTCGCCACATGGGAAATAGATGGATCGTCCCCGAGTTGCATCCCGAGGTAAGTCGTGTTCCTTGTCTTGTTCCCACAGCCATCTATACTTTGACATACTTGATAGTGCTTAGATTAGACAAGCAGGCAGTTTGCTCTGATGGATAATACAGCTGCAGTGATGGTTTTTAATATTGTCGCATCACAAGAACAGCCAGCCCCATTGCATTGACTGTGTGACTAAATGTTAGATAATTACTATCCTATTCAATTGGACGTTTCTTCCTAAGTTAAATGGCTAGCTAGCTTACCACTGCTGTAGGCCTACACTCTCTGCCAAAGTTTAGCCAGTAGCCTTGTCCCAGGACCAATGAGTTTCAAACAGAGATGGATGCCACCCACCTAGTTGAGTTTGAAGGTTT
The DNA here is from genome assembly GCF_901001165.1 of Salmo trutta. Classification (NCBI taxonomy): domain Eukaryota; kingdom Metazoa; phylum Chordata; class Actinopteri; order Salmoniformes; family Salmonidae; genus Salmo; species Salmo trutta. The sequence goes on from NC_042989.1 coordinate 39,972,254, forward strand.
GGACCATATGGCTGGCATTTCCGGGACCATGAGAGTTGGCTATTCTTCACCACTTATGGTTGTTGTCATGCCAAACATGAAAACATCTTCTGAAGACGAAATCAGATGTTATTTAGGGTAAAGGGAAACCTGGTGGTGAAACCAGCCTTACTGATGGCTGCCTGCTTCCTCAAGGCTAGGGGTGAGAGCTCACTGGAGGGCCAAGACAACACAGACCACCAGCCAGGCTAGGGGTGAGAGCACACTGGAGGGCCAAGACAACACAGACCACCAGGCTAGGGGTGAGAGCTCACTGGAGGGCCAAGACAACACAGACCACCAGGCTAGGGGTGAGAGCTCACTGGAGGGCCAAGGTAACACAGACCACCAGCCAGGCTAGGGGTGAGAGCTCACTGGAGGGCCAAGGTAACACAGACCACCAGCCAGGCTAGGGGTGAGAGCTCACTGGAGGGCCAAGACAACACAGACCACCAGCCAGGCTAGGGGTGAGAGCTAACTGGAGGGCCAAGGTAACACAGACCACCAGCCAGGCTAGGGGTGAGAGCTCACTGGAGGGCCAAGACAACACAGACCACCAGCCAGGCTAGGGGTGGTAGCTCACTGGAGGGCCAAGGCAACACAGACCACCAGCCAGGCTAGGGTTGGTAGCTCACTGGAGGGCCAAGGCAACACAGACCACCAGCCAGGCTAGGGGTGAGAGCTCACTGGAGGGCCAAGACAACACAGACCACCAGCCAGGCTAGGGGTGAGAGCTCACTGGAGGGCCAAGACAACACAGACCACCAGCCAGGCTAGGGTTGGTAGCTCACTGGAGGGCCAAGGCAACACAGACCACCAGCCAGGCTAGGGGTGAGAGCTCACTGGAGGGCCAAGACAACACAGACCACCAGCCAGGCTAGGGGTGAGAGCTCACTGGAGGGCCAAGACAACACAGACCACCAGGCTAGGGGTGAGAGCTCACTGGAGGGCCAAGACAACACAGACCACCAGCCAGGCTAGGGGTGAGAGCTCACTGGAGGGCCAAGACAACACAGACCACCAGCCAGGCTAGGGGTGAGAGCTCACTGGAGGGCCAAGACAACACAGACCACCAGCCAGGCTAGGGGTGAGAGCTCACTGGAGGGCCAAGGTAACACAGACCACCAGCCAGGCTAGGGGTGAGAGCTCACTGGAGGGCCAAGACAACACAGACCACCAGGCTAGGGGTGGTAGCTCACTGTAGGGCCAAGGTAACACAGACCACCAGCCAGGCTAGGGGTGAGAGCTCACTGGAGGGCCAAGACAACACAGACCACCAGCCAGGCTAGGGGTGAGAGCTCACTGGAGGGCCAAGACAACACAGACCACCAGCCAGGCTAGGGGTGAGAGCTCACTGGAGGGCCAAGACAACACAGACCACCAGCCAGGCTAGGGGTGAGAGCTCACTGGAGGGCCAAGACAACACAGACCACCAGCCAGGCTAGGGGTGAGAGCTCACTGGAGGGCCAAGACAACACAGACCACCAGCCAGGCTAGGGGTGGTAGCTCACTGTAGGGCCAAGGTAACACAGACCACCAGCCAGGCTAGGGGTGAGAGCTCACTGGAGGGCCAAGACAACACAGACCACCAGCCAGGCTAGGGGTGAGAGCTCACTGGAGGGCCAAGACAACACAGACCACCAGCCAGGCTAGGGGTGAGAGCTCACTGGAGGGCCAAGACAACACAGACCACCAGCCAGGCTAGGGGTGAGAGCTCACTGGAGGGCCAAGGTAACACAGACCACCAGCCAGGCTAGGGATGAGAGCTCACTGGAGGGCCAAGACAACACAGACCACCAGCCAGGCTAGGGGTGAGAGCTCACTGGAGGGCCAAGACAACACAGACCACCAGCCAGGCTAGGGTTGGTAGCTCACTGGAGGGCCAAGGTAACACAGACCTCTGAAACCATAAAGCCAGTGTCACACGACGTAGTCTGGTGCTGCAACAAGGGAGAACATAATCAAGGGATTCTGATTTCTTTCTTCAGGCACCTTATTGTGTCACATAGGCCTAGTCCAATGGCAGAACAGGAATATAGGCCTAGTCCAATGGCAGAACAGGAATATAGGCATAGTCCAATGGCAGAACAGGAATATAGGCCTAGTCCAATGGCAGAACAGGAATATAGGCCTAGTCCAATGGCAGAACAGGAATATAGGCCTAGTCCAATGGCAGAACAGGAATATAGGCATAGTCCAATGGCAGAACAGGAATATAGGCCTAGTCCAATGGCAGAACAGGAATATAGGCCTAGTCCAATGGCAGAACAGGAATATAGGCCTAGTCCAATGGCAGAACAGGAATATAGGCCTAGTCCAATGGCAGAACAGGAATATAGGCCTAGTCCAATGGCAGAACAGGAATATAGGCCTAGTCCAATGGCAGAACAGGAATATGGATTCCAAAACTCAATCTAAATATTGAAACAAACAGAATGATTTAGCAGAAATCTCTTGAACACTGATTGCATCCCAAATGACACCCTAACTATTCCCGACACAGTGCGCTAGTTTTGACCAGATCCCTGGTGAACAGTACTACACCATAGGGAACAGAGTGCCATTTGGTTCGACAGCTTGTTTCTCCGATAAAGCTGAATGACTTTCAGCAACACTTGGTCCTAGAAGCTGTTTTATAATTTCATGGCTTTATCCAGGCAGGCCTTCATTGTACTAAAGTACAGTGCAGACACTTCACTGTATTCATCTGCTTACAGGACATTATTCACCCTGCGTGTGTTTAGGATTGTATACTAGTAAACCCTTGGCATCATTTTCAGAGTTCATTCTTGAAAATCGGATGTTTTAAAAAATTTTTTTTTACAGCCTTTGTAAAGTTGATCTCCTTTTGGTCTCTCTTCTCTGACCCATAACTTCTTCATGACACTATCTTGGGGTCAATTGAGAGTAATTTCTGTATTACACATGACTTCCATTGGACATGCATACCCGTAGGCTAATCAATATCATGCTCTGTGAGACGTCGATAACAAACATGTTGGTGAAATGTCATAGCTTTCTTTCATCCTGTTAAAGGTTCACTATGCAGAAATCTCTCTGCCATTTCCTGGATGCTAAAATTTATAATAGTTTGCCCAAGTTCAGTTTATGTGTCAAAACAAGCAGTCATTGTGTTGAGAATCATTGCACCATCTAATCCGCTGTGGAAGTATATTTTCCGTAACCAGAAATATTGTATTTTCAACAGTTTTCGAAGCTGGTGTACAAAACCAAAAGGAAAAGATGCAAAAATTAAACTTAAGAATGGGAAGTATAGAAATGGCTCACGTAGAACAGATCTACTGCTTCTTAGACTGGCTTACAATACAAATGACAGATCTATAACTTACATTTCTATGTGAATTTTGTCAGGTTGCCCCCCCCCCCCAAAAAAAAGTTACATATTATACCTTTTAAACCTTTTAAACTATTTTTTATTTTTCACTGATCTACAAGCAACGTATTTTGTCAAAAGAGGAAGCTATAGGTAGTGTCGTTAGATTGCTTATCTGCACTAGATTTTTCAAATACAGTTACGGTAGAGACTTGATTTAGAGTTAGATTGACACACGCGGGACTGGTTCAGTGTGAATCGAACTGCCACTCAGTGTGACTCTGTATTGATCCACCTCTCTTATGTTTCTCTCTCTGCAACTCAGCTTCTGCTCCTCTCTTCAAGCTAGGCCTCTTGTCCCAAATGGTATCCTGTTTCTTACATAGGGCTCGCTCTAGTCAAAAGTAGTGCACTATGGGCCCTGGTGAAAGGTGTAGAGAATAGGGTACCATTTGGGACTCTGCCTAGACTCCATAGGCCTGTATAACAGTACCCTGACTCTATAGGCCTGTATAACATTACCCTGACTCTATAGGCCTGTATAACAGTACCGACTCTATAGGCCTGTATAACATTACCCTGCCTCTATAGGCCTGTATAACAGTACCCTGCCTCTATAGGCCTGTATAACATTACCCTGACTCTATAGGCCTGTATAACAGTACCGACTCTATAGGCCTGTATAACATTACCCTGCCTCTATAGGCCTGTATAACAGTACCCTGCCTCTATAGGCCTGTATAACAGTACCCTGCCTCTATAGGCCTGTATAACAGTACCCTGCCTCTATAGGCCTGTATAACAGTACCTTGACTCCATAGGCCTGTATAACAGTACCTTGACTCCATAGGCCTGTATAACATTACCCTGACTCTATAGGCCTGTATAACATTACCCTGACTCTATAGGCCTGTATAACAGTACCCTGCCTCTATAGGCCTGTATAACAGTACCCTGCCTCTATAGGCCTGTATAACAGTACCCTGACTCTATAGGACTGTGTAACAGTACCCTGCCTCTATAGGCCTGTATAACATTACCCTGACTCTATAGGCCTGTATAACATTACCCTGACTCTATAGGCCTGTATAACAGTACCCTGCCTCTATAGGCCTGTATAACAGTACCCTGACTCTATAGGCCTGTATGGTAATATGACTTTATTCATGACACTGAGTCTTTTTAATAGAACAAAGATCTGAGGGACTTCCCTGCTTTTTGAGGTTGTTCTGCGTATTACATTAGTTTTATTCAATGACTTTATTATTTCATTCCAAGTCATCATCTCATCTCTATAGAGCTGCTGCCTATGCTGAATACCAACTATCAATCAAGCAACTGGCTCTCTATCCCTCTCCATCGCTCATTCTTCACTCTTCTCTCCGTTTTTGTGTCTGCTCCAAAACAGACCGGACAAGTAGATGCGCAATGGATTATGGTCATTGTAGTTAATTATCTGCGCTAAACTATACTGGAATAAAAAAAATATAAACGCAACATGCAACAATTTCAATGATTTTACTGAGTTTACAATCCATATAAGGAAAACAGTCAATTGAAATAAATTCATTAGACCCTAATTTATGGATTTCACGTGACTTGGGAATACAGATATGCATCTGTTCACAGATACCTTAAAAAAAGGTAGGGCTGTGGATAGGGCTGTTGCAGTGACCGTGTTACTGCCACATCGGCTGTCACGAGTCATGAAGGCAGTCAAATTCTGTACCGTTTAGTCACGGTAATTAGGCTTTTCCAAGCTCTGATGCTTCTCATGGTCATTAATAGACTACCGAACTTGCTTAATTAATAACTGTCTGGTACTCAGCACTCTTACATCAATGTAATCGAAAATCGAATCAAACACTTCATGAGAGCCGATGAGTTCATGTTGCTCAACATTTCTATCAGCTCTGCAATTGTGGGAGTGATGGCCTCTATTAAAAAGAGGAGGATCCCATCAGGTTTCTGTAGGCTAGGCCTTCTATATTTATTTCTCAACTTGCCTAATATTCAGCACATTGCTTCTCTTTACAACAGGAGTATAGCCTACCTGGCTGGCATGAAAATGAACCACGAGGAAAAGCGTCCTCCATTCGCTATTTAAGTGCATAGATGACGTGTTATTTTCCCGCTGTCCCTGTTTCGAGACAAGGACAGACATAATGGCCCATTCTAAATCAAAACAAATTTCACACATATATATTATTTAGTATATGTAAAGACAAGATTAAATTAAGAATAGTCTGATGGCTGTCATTGTAAATCAGAATAGGCCGTCGTTGTAAACAAGAATTTGTTCTTAACTTACTTGCCTAGTTAAATAAAATAAAAAGATGGGTGACAATATTAGCCTAATGATATATTCTCACTTTTGAATGATGCCCAGCATAAGAGAAAGCCCTTTTGTTTTTTTTGTGTGCTACTTTTTCGAATCATAGTCGCACACCTCATGTAGCCTAACCCTCATGTAGCCTATATGTTTTGACAAAGTTTGTATCACAACTAAAGTGGCCAAATAACTTCTTAAAATTAAGCACATTAATCCGCTTTACAAGGAGTGTAGAGCCTAACTGGCGTACATAAGCAGCGTGTGAGTTTCAAGTTTAAAAATGCATAAAAATTCACCTTTTATAATAAAAGCATTACATGGATAATTGCATTTGCAGTCACTTTTGATAATGGTGTTTTCTGCTAATGGAACATTCACGCTTATAGCCTGCTGCCGTGTTCGTATTGCTGCGCTTATAATGTGAAAAAATAGCCTAATAGTTTATCAACGTTTTAAGCTAAATCTGATCTGTTGCGTCAGCCACATTGCATAAAAATGTTTTTTTTTTTTTATGCGAGTGGTTGTATTAATTTGTGATCTATCGCATCCCACAACTGTCCCAGACTATTTATTTCTCACACAGAACAGAATAGGTCAAATTTTGTACTATGGGGGATAGTAGATTGACATAGGCTTTTGCTGTTCGTTAGGCCTACTCTTCTTGTTGGCTGACGAAATGTAAATGTTCTTCCAATATCTTCAATATGCAGCTTGGAATTGGATAAGGATGCGCACAGTTGAGTCCGCGATGTGTCTGTCTTCACTTGTAGCCTGTGAGAAAGGAGAGAGCCATGTGGAGAGCCATGTGAGTGAGAGGTGCTTCGGAACGCGCAGCACTCGGGGAGAAGGACACAACACAGCACTCCAGGCCAAGGGCAAAAGGGCCACTGGCCACAAAAGGCATGGATTTTTTTTAGGGTGCATTACGGCCACACAAAGGGGATGCCGCCGTGAAATTCTAGGCATTATCAAGTGCTTGTCAAATTGTGAATGAGAGACTGATGAAGTGTGTACAGCCTGTGCAAAAAACAAAGTAGAGGTCATGTCTTTCATGGGACTATCTTCAAATCATCATTAGTCTCATCATGCAGCCTTACAATGTATTCAACATCTAAACATATAGCTCAACGTTTGTAGAACTAAAGTTACATTAATAACTCTAAATTAAGCCTATAGGAGTACCTGTTTCTATGTTAACCGCTCAACACAGAATATCTGCATGTGCGCACTCCCTCAAATCGTTTGGAGAAAATATCCTTTCTATTCTATTCAGCTTTGTTGAATTGTATTTTTCATACTATAAAATAGTATAAAATTCTAAGCAAATCTTGTCTGCTAAATGAACTAGTGTAGCCCCACAGCCATTTGGCATAGCCAGATCAGGACCCTAACATAAGGACAACTCAGAATATGCTATTCTGTTTTTCATATCATGTTTCTTTAGACCTGTCTAAAATAAATGTATTTATTGTGAAGGTGAAGGCTATATTACATGGATTTATTAGACTTCTTTAAAAAATGTAGATGTTCCAAAGGTCCACATCAGGCTAAGTGTGAATTTAACGGTCAATTACATTGAGACCTACAGTTATTTGCTTGACAATCACTGGCTGGTGAAATTTTGTGACCGCCACAGCACTAGGCGTGGATCAGAAAACCAGTCAGTATCTGGCGTGACCATCAGTTGCCTCATGCAGCGCTGGATATGAAGTTGCTGGATATTGGCGGGAACTGGAACACGCTGTCGTACACGTCGATCCAGAGCATCCCAAACATGCTCAAATGGGTGACATGTCTGGTGAGTATGCAGGCCATGGAAGAACTGGGATGTTTTCAGCCGCAAGGAATTGTGTACAGATCCTTGCAACATGGGGCCGTGCATTATCATGCTGAAACATGAGGTGATGGCGGTGGATGAATGGCACAACAATGGGCCTCAGGTTCTCTTCATGGTATCTCTGTGCATTCAAATTGCCATAGATAAAATGCAATTGTGTTCGTTGTCCGTAGCTTTTGCCTGCCCCATACCATAACCCCACCGCCACCATGGGGCACTCTGTTCACAACGTTGACATCAGTAAACCGCTCACCCACACGATGCCATACATGCGGTCTGCGGTTGTGAGTCCATTTGGACGTACTGCCAAATTCTTTAAAATGATTTTGGAGGTGGCTTATGGTAGAGAAATTAACATTCAATTCTCTGGCAACATCTCTGGTGGACATTCCTGCGGTCAGCATGTGAATTACACGCTCCCTCAACTTAAGACCTCTGAGGCATCGTTTTGTGACAAATCTGCACATTTTAGAGTGGCCTTTTATTGTCCCCCCCAGCACAAGGTGCACCTGTGTAATCATGCTGTTTAATCAACTTTTTGATATACCACACCTGTCAGGTGGTTTAATTAGCTTGGTAAAGGAGAAATGCTCACTAACAGTGTGGCTCAGTTGGTAGAGCATGGTGTTTGCAACGCCAGGGTTGTGGGTTCGATTCCCACGGGGGACCAGTACGGAGAAAAAATGTATGCATTCACTACTGTAAGTCGCTCTGGATAAGAGCGTCTGCTAAATGACTAAAATGTAAATGTATATATTCAAATTTATGCTCAATAGTTTTAGGTTTTTGCGTGTACGGAACATTTTTTGGATCTCTTTATTTCAGCTCATGAAACATTCAGGCTTCATCATTGGTTTACTCTGAGTGATTCTTAGCCTATAGGCAACAGGAGAATAGCTGACAGGAACTGTCACTTCTACTTCATCTGGCTGTCACCACTTTCCACTGACCTGGTCACTTAGTCAGAAGAGGCTTTCATTCGTACACGACACTGGATTGTTCTCCTTAGGCCCTTGATTCCTTGACATAAATATTGTTCTGTACTCTACTGCAGAGCTGTGTTTGTGTCTGTCTGATCGGTCTGTCTGTCTGATTGGTCTGTCTGATCGGTCTGTCTGTCTGATCGGTCTGTCTGTCTGAACGGTCTGTCTGTCTGTCTGTGTGAACGGTCTGTCTGTGAACGGTCTGTCTGTCTGATCGGTCTGTCTGTCTGATCGGTCTGTCTGTCTGATCGGTCTGTCTGTCTGATCGGTCTGTCTGATCGGTCTGTCTGAACGGTCTGTCTGTCTGAACAGTCTGTCTGTCTGATCGGTCTGTCTGTCTGTCTGATTGGTCTGTCTGTCTGAACAGTCTGTCTGTGTGATTGGTCTGTCTGTCTGTCTGAACAGTCTGTCTGTCTGATTGGTCTGTCTGATCGGTCTGTCTGTCTGATCGGTCTGTCTGTCTGATGGGTCTGTCTGTCTGATGGGTCTGTCTGTCTGATGGGTCTGTCTGTCTGTCTGAACAGTCTGTCTGAACAGTCTGTCTGTGTGATCAGTAGTGCTGTCTGTCTGAACAGTCTGTCTGTGTGATCAGTAGTGCTGTGTGATCAGTAGTGCTGTGTGATCAGTAGTGCTGTGTGATCAGTAGTGCTGTGTGATCAGTAGTGCTGTGTGATCAGTAGTCTGTCTGTGTGATCAGTAGTGCTGTGTGATCAGTAGTGCTGTGTGATCAGTAGTGCTGTGTGATCAGTAGTCTGTCTGTGTGATCAGTAGTGCTGTGTGATCAGTAGTGCTGTGTGATCAGTAGTGCTGTGTGATCAGTAGTGCTGTGTGATCAGTAGTGCTGTGTGATCAGTAGTGCTGTGTGATCAGTAGTGCTGTGTGATCAGTAGTGCTGTGTGATCAGTAGTGCTGTGTGATCAGTAGTGCTGTGTGATCAGTAGTGCTGTGTGATCAGTAGTGCTGTGCTGCCGTGAACCCTGTGTGTATTTTTATTTAACCTTTATTTAACGAGGCAAGTCAGTTAAGAACAAATTCTTATTTTCAATGACGGCCTAGGAACAGTGGGTTAACTGCCTTGTTCAGGGGCAGAACGACATATTTTTACCTTGTCAGCTCGGGGATTTGATCCAGCAACCTTTCGGTTACTGGTCCAACGCTCTAACCTTGTGTTTGTGTGCGTGCGTGCTGTGCTGTAGTGAACCCTGTGTGTGTGTGTGTGTGCTGTGCTGTAGTGAACCCTGTGTGTGTGTGTGTGTGTGCTGTGCTGTAGTGAACCCTGTGTGTGTGTGTGTGTGTGTGTGTGTGTGTGTGTGTGTGTGTGTGTGTGTGTGTGTGTGTGTGTGTGTGTGTGTGTGTGCTGTAGTGAACCCTGTGTGTGACCCCCTGACACACAGAGCAGGGTGTGTGTTGAGACAGAGGGGTTGAGTGGGCCCTTGAACAGCAGCAGCTGGCCCCAGTAGGCTGACTAACAGTCCTATTCTGTCCTGTGTGTTGGAGGTCTGAGAATGCTGAGATGTCACTTTACCGTCGTACCAAATGGCACCATGTTCCCGACGTAGTGCACTACTGTTGACTAGGGCCCTGGTTAAAAGTAGTGCACTACATAGGGAATAGGGTGCCGTTTGGGACGCTACCCTTGGAGCCCCGGGTATCTGAACACTCGGCTCTTTGTCCCCTTTTCCTGCAGCTCCCTCGCACCGATCGCACCGCACAGGGAATGTAGAGTAGGACGAATGGCAGTCTGGTGGTGGTGCTGGCAGCAGTCAGCTAAATGGGTAGCATTGTTGATGTTTTTCTTCAAAATGAAGGCTAACCAGCCCATAGATGTCCTATAATTCATTGTTTTAGTGAATGATGTGTGCTAGACATGGTGTAGTATCCCCGAGCTGAGGAAGATGCTTGAACTAACTACTATAATACTGTGTATATCTAACTACTATAATACTATGTATATCTAACTACTATAATACTGTGTTTATCTAGCTACGATAATACTGTGTATATCTAGCCACTATAATACTATGTATATCTAACTACTATAATACTATGAAGTATATCTAACTACTAGAATACTGTGTATATCTAACTACTATAATACTGTATATCTAACTACTATAATACTATGTATATCTAACTACTATAATACTATGTATATCTAACTACTATAATACTATGTATATCTAACTACTATAATACTATGAAGTATATCTAACTACTAGAATACTATGTATATCTAGCTACTATAATACTATGTATATCTAGCTACTATTATACTATGTATATCTAGCTACTATAATACTATGTATATCTAACTACTAGAATACGATGTATATCTAACTACTATAATACTATGTATATCTAACTACTATAATTCTATGAAGTATATCTAACTACTATAATACTGTGTATATCTAACTACTATAATACTATGTATATCTAGCTACTATAATACTATGTATGTCTAACTACTATAATACTATGTATATCTAACTACTATAATACTATGTATATCTAACTACTATAATTCTATGAAGTATATCTAACTACTATAATACTGTGTATATCTAACTACTATAATACTGTGTATATCTAACTACTATAATACTATGTATGTCTAGCTACTATAATACTATGTATATCTAACTACTATAATACTATGTATATCCAACTACTATAATTCTATGAAGTATATCTAACTACTATAATACTGTGTATATCTAACTACTATGTATATCTAGCTACTATAATACTATGTATGTCTAGCTACTATAATACTATGTATATCTAACTACTATAATACTATGTATATCTAACTACTAGAATGCCATGTGATGTATATCTAGCTACTATAATACTATGTATATCTAACTACTATAATACTATGTGAAGTATATCTAACTACTAGAATGCCATGTGAAGGATTACTAGACCGTAGAGATGTATGATGTCATGGTTTAGTGTCCAGAAGATGATGTAACTGCTGGAATGTGTCAGTCATTCAGTAAGTGTTGCTGCTGTTATATAAGAGATATCCAACACCACCATGACTACCCACCCAAGTTACTTACACACACACACACACACACACACACACACACACACACACACACACACACACACACACACACACACACACACACACACACACACACACACACACACACACACACACACCCCAGGTTGCTGAGACTGCAGGTCCTAGAGGGCAGACAGGACAGGGCTGGCGAGAGCAACCGTTACCTTACTGGTTTGCGTCCCAAAGGGACCCTATTCTCTATATAGTTGTCACGACCTGACCTGAGAGAGACGTTTTTTTTCTCTGTTTGGTTAGGTCAGGGTGTGACATGGGCTGGGCATTCTATGTGTTATATTTCTATGTTTTTTTTTCTTCCCCCTTTGATTGGCCTAGTATGGTTTCCAATCAGAGGCAGCTGTCTATCGTTGTCTCTGATTGGAAATCATACTTAGGCAGCCCTTTTTCCCACTTTCAGTTGTGGGCTCTTGTTTTTGTATAGCTGTTAGTAGCCTGCAAGACTTTTCGTTCGTTGTGTTGTTTATTGTTTTGTTTTTTGCTGGTTCACCGTTAAATAAAATATGATGAACCCAACTCACGCTGCGCCTTGGTCTACCCTTTACAACGAACGTCACAATAGTGCACTACTTTAGACCAGAGCCCTATTCCCTATATAGTGCACTACTTTAGACCAGAGCCCTATTCCCTATATAGTGCACTACTTTAGACCAGGACCCATATCTGCCTCACCCATAGGGCTCTGGTCTAAAGTAGTGCACTAAATAGGGAATAGGGCACTATATAGGGAATAGGGTTCCCTTTGGGATGCAGCTGTCCGCCCGTCACCCCTCCTGATGTGCTTTGATACCCTCTCTCGCTGCAGGCCGATCAATCCTGCTTTCAGCTGACTCTACTAAGCGTCACTGCACAACACCGCCACGCCTTATTGGCTGCCTGCGTCGCCGCCGTGCCTTATTGGCTGCCTGCCTTCGTTCCATCTCCTCATTCACTCACTCTTCTCATTTTTATTTTCACCTGTTAACTCCTTCCTTTTAGAAATACAATATCTCCTGTATTCAGTATTTTTGTTTTTGCCTTGTCACTATATCCAGTCTTTTGATATGCATCGCAGTGTTGTTTTAATGTGTAAGCCTGTGTTCTATGTCCATTTATACAACACCGTCCACGCCATTCATGTGTGTTTTCCGTTTCCTGTTCTGCGTTTGGGTTTTCCAGGGGTTTCCTTCCGCTCTAGTCCAATCACAAGTCAAGGCCAACATGGCAGCAGGCAGCAAACCCTGTTTTAACTGATAGAGCTGAGACATACTATGCATTCCTTTTAACCAGAGGCCTACGGGCCCTCTGCACGATGTAGGGAGTAAGATGCCATTTGAGACGCTGCCATAAACAATAGTGGATATACTGGTAGTTTATGTGCTGCCTCCAGACCTCACCATTCATATTATACTGGTAGTTTATGTGCTGCCTCCAGACCTCACCATCCATATTATACTGGTAGTTTATGTGCTGCCTCCAGACCTCACCATTCATATTATACTGGTAGTTTATGTGCTGCTTCCAGACCTCACCATTCATATTATACTGGTAGTTTATGTGCTGCCTCCAGACCTCACCATTCATATTATACTGGTAGTTTATGTGCTGCCTCCAGACCTCACCATTCATATTATACTGGTAGTTTATGTGCTGCCTCCAGACCTCACCATTCATATTATATTCAGTATAGATTCAGGGTGTATAGTGTATTCAGACCACTTGACTTTTTTTTACATTTTGTTAGTTTAATAAAAATCCTCATCAATCTACACACACAACCCCATAATGACAAAGTAAAAACAGTTATTTTATACATTTTTGCAAATGTGTATATATATTTTTTTTACAGAAATACCTTATTTAAATAAGCATTCAGAGTCTTCGCTATGAGACTGGAAATTGAGCTCAGGTGCATCCTGTTTCCATTGATCATCCTTGAGATGTTTCTACAACTTGATTGTAGTCCACTTGAGGTCCCACAGTTGACAGTGCGTGTCAGAGCAAAAACCAAGCCATGAGGTCGAAGGAATTGTCCGTAGAGCTCCGAGACAGGATTGTGTCGAGGGACAGATCTGGGGAAGGGTACCAAAAATGTCTGCAGCATTGAAGGTCCCCAAGAACAGTGGCCTCCATCATTCTTAAATGGAAGAAGTTTGGAACCACCAAGACTCTTCCTAGAGCTGGCTGCCCGGTCAAACTGAGCAATCGGGGGAGAAGGGCCTTGGTCAGAGAGGTGACCAAGAACCCGATGGTCACTCTGGCAGAGCTCTAGAGTTCCTCTGTGGAGATGGGAGAACCTTCCAGAAGGGCAACCATCTCTGCAGCACTCCACCAATCAGGCCTTTATGGTAGATTGAACAGATGGAAGCCACTCCTCAGTAAAAGGCATGACAGCCCGCTTGGAGTTTGCCAAAAGGCTCCTAAAGATTCTCAGACCATGAGAAACAAGATTCTCTGGTCTGATGAAACCAAGATTGAACTGTTTGGCCTGAATGCCAAGCGTCACATCTGGAGGAAACCTGGCACCATCCCTACGGTGCAGCATGGTGGTGGCAGCATCATGTTGTGGGGATGTTTTTCAGCGGCAGGGACTGGGAGGCTAGTCAGTAACGAGGGAAAATTTAACGGAGCGCTCTGCGCTCAGGACCTCAGACTGGGGCGAAGATTCACCTTCCAACAGGACAACAACCCTAAGCACACAGCCAAGACAACGCAGGAGTGGCTTCGGAAACAAGTCTCTGAATGTCCTTGAGTGGTCCAGCCAGAACCTGATCGAACACCACTGGAGAGACCTGAAAATAGCTGTGCAGCGAAGTTCCCCATCCAATCTGATAGAGCTTGAAAGGATCTGTAGAGAAGAATGGGAGAAACTCTCCAAATCTGGTCCCAGGCTGTCTTCTGGCATCACAGACTCCTGCTAGCCTGGTCCCAGTCTGTCTTCTGGCATCACAGACCCCTGCTAGCCTGGTCCCAGGCTGTCTTCTGGCATCACAGACTCCTGCTAGCCTGGTCCCAGTCTGTCTTCTGGCATCACAGACTCCTGCTAGCCTGGTCCCAGTCTGTCTTCTGGCATCACAGACCCCTGCTAGCCTGGTCCCAGGCTGTCTTCTGGCATCACAGACCCCTGTTAGCCTGGTCCCAGGCTGTCTTCTGGCATCACAGACTCCTGCTAGCCTGGTCCCAGTCTGTCTTCTGGCATCACAGACCCCTGCTAGCCTGGTCCCAGGCTGTCTTCTGGCATCACAGACCCCTGTTAGCCTGGTCCCAGGCTGTCTTCTGGCATCACAGACTCCTGCTAGCCTGGTCCAAGGCTGTCTTCTGGCATCACAGACCCCTGCTAGCCTGGTCCCAGGCTGTCTTCTGGCATCACAGACCCCTGTTAGCCTGGTCCCAGTCTGTTTTATGGCATCACAGACCCCTGTTAGCCTGGTCCCAGTCTGTCTTCTGGCATCACAGACCCCTGTTAGCCTGGTCCCAGGCTGTCTTCTGGCATCACAGACTCCTGCTAGCCTGGTCCAAGGCTGTCTTCTGGCATCACAGACCCCTGCTAGCCTGGTCCCAGGCTGTCTTCTGGCATCACAGACTCCTGCTAGCCTGGTCCCAGGCTGTCTTCTGGCATCACAGACTCCTGCTAGCCTGGTCCCAGGCTGTCTTCTGGCATCACAGACCCCTGCTAGCCTGGTCCCAGTCTATTTGTGCTGTCTTGTCAAACTCCTGTTTGACGTGACAATGACCATAAGACATGGCACCAACAGATCTGAGACCAGGGCAGGCTAGAGAGTCTTCTGTAGTGTCCAAGTAAAAAATGTAATTGTATGTAAAAATGAGTGATTTTTAGGCTTGAACTTTGAGAGAGCCTGGTTGCTTTTGGAAGGTTAATTGCACCAGTTAAGGTACTTGTTTGACTCTCAACAACTTTTATTCTGGAACTCATTCAATTATCATCTGAGTATTTAACGATCTCATACTCCAGAGTGACAAGCAATTAAGGATTAGCTGACATGAGGAGGAACCTTTTGTCTGAAGGGGAATTACTGTTGGGAGAGTGATAAGACACTGTGTGTCTCAATTGGCACCCTATTATATATATATTTATATAGTGAACTAACAAGTAGTACATTATACAGAATAGGATGCCATTTGGCATGGGCCCATTGTTGAACCAATCTAATTAACTTTCATTTACGCAGATTGATTAGGGTGCAACTCCAATAGAGAGCAATGTGTTTAAAAATATATATATTTCTTGATTTGAAAAAAATGCAAAGAAACAAAGCGGAAACAGGTTTTTAGAAATGTTTGCAAATGTATAATAAAAAAATTAAAAACGTAAGTATTCAGACCCTTTGCTAGGAGACTCGTGTTTCGATGTTTCTACAACTTGGAGTCCACCTGTGGTAAATTCAATTGATTGGACATGATTTGGAAAGTCACACGCCTGTCTATATAAGGTCCCACAGTTGACAGTGCATGTCAGAGCAAAAACCAAGCCATGAGGTCGAAGGAGTTGTCCGTAGAGCTCAGAGACAGGATTGTGTCGAGGCACAGATCGGGGGAAGGGTACCAAAAAATGTCTGCAGCATTTGAAGGTCCCCAAGAACACAGTGGCCTCCATCATTCTTAAATGGAAGAAGTTTGGAACCACCAAGACTCTTCCTAGATCTGGCCGCCCGGCCAAACTGACCAATCAGGGGAGAAGAGCCTTGGTGACCAAGAACCCGATGAAAATGTGTTGTTTTACATGTTCTTCACTGTATCCTTATCTTTCAGTAAACATAGAAAAGGGTTCTCACAGACCTGAAGGGTTAAATCCACCACTGCACTAGAGCTAGTCCGTTATTCACCTCTAAACAGATGACAGAATGATGCACTTCCAGGCACTCAAACATTTATTTAATTATCATTTTTAAAAAACTATTTCCTGTCAATGATGTACTAAGTGACTTGCAAAACATAAAAAAAAAAAAAATCCACAGCAGCTGATTTGCTTGATCCATTTCTTCTGCAGTTTACTTCCCCCCCTCCCTAATTGTTTAACCTTTGACCCACATGTTTATATTTAACAATTGCTTCTGGTGCTGTCCTTAAGACCTGGAAGGTGTGTCCTCCTCCTTTACGAAGGACGAGTTCCTTCTGACCTGGAATAACTACCGCCCAATTTCTAAACTAGCTTTCCTTGCTAAAATATTACAATCACTGGTAATCTCTCAGCTAAGAATTATTATTATTAAAAAAGAAAAACTTGTCATTCTATTCTTAATGTGTACCCGTCTGCTTTTAGACCTGGACTGTTTTAGCAGCTACGCTCGTCTTGAATAATATATAAAAGAGGATATATAGGAGAGAGGCAGAGAGCTTCCCCTTATATCGAGAGGGAGGGAGAGAGGGAGAGGGGGAGAGAGGGGGAGAGAGGGGGAGGGAGAGAGGGAGAGAGGGAGGGAGAGAGATAGATAGATAGAACCTTCCCGTCCGTCGCGTGGTGCAGTGCTTTGTGTCTCAGCTCAGACACTGTGAGGTCCCAGTGCAGAGCTCTCCCCCGCCTGCCTAATAGCCCTCTATATTAATAAATGATAAGAAGTAAATTATTGAGCTGTCGGCATGACGACAGAGACCCGCCGCCGAGGGGAGGTTAGGCACGTGTTGTGAATTTCACTCTTCATTTTTATAAGAGGTAGGGGGGTCTCTCTCTCTCTGTTCCCAGGCCTTTTAGACACAGTCCCAAGAGGACCCCTTTCAGTGACACTCTCTAACACACACACAGCTGACACACACACACACAGCTGACACACACGCACACAGCTGATACACACACAGCTGATACACACACAGCTGATACACACACAGCTGACACACACACAAACAGCTGACACACGCACACAGCTGATACACACACACACACACACACAGCTGATACACACGCACACAGCTGATACACACGCACACAGCTGATACACACTCACACAGCTGATACACAGCTGATACACAGCTGATACACACACACACACAGCTGATACACACACACACACACACACACACACACACACACACACACACACACAGCTGATACACACTCACACAGCCTTTGTGCTAACCTTTTTTTCCACCTAAGCGATAAGTTATGGCCCTACAAGTTAACCCCTAACCCTCATTGTAACCCTAAACCCTAAACCTAAACCTAACCCGTATGCCTAAAATATATCACGAAATGTCCCCACTCACCATTTTTCTTGTTTTACGTGTAGTAAAACCCCCCAAAAAACATACACCCACTCCAAAGCTTAATGAGCTACTGATCCATATTTAAGGGCTTGTAAATTCATTTCACTAAGGTTTACACCTGTTGTATTCGGCGAATGTGACAAATTGGATTTGATATTTAGTGAGCTAGTTTCTATATGATTTATATGCAGAGGGCAGTCAGTGTGCTGGCTGGCTGGCTGGCTTCCTGGCTGGCAGTTAGACTTTGATACTTTACACACACACACAGCCTTTGCTACTTCATATTGTCTGTTTATGATGTAGGAGTCCGATCAGAGGCAGGATTCTGGCTAGACATTCTTGTCACTTGTGTGGAAGGGTTGGGGGGGGGGATATTTTGGGTTGGGGTGTTCTGACACGTTCACTGGGTTGTCTACGGGCATCAGTGGCAGGGCCTCTCTGTGTGTTATGTTATATTGTAACAGGCATCAGTGGCAGGGCCTCTCTGTGTGTTCTGGTTATGTTATATTGTAACAGGCATCAGTGGCAGGGCCTCTCTGTGGGTTCTGGTTATGTTATATTGTAACAGGCATCAGTGGCAGGGCCTCTCTGTGTGTTCTGGTTATATTGTAACAGGCATCAGTGGCAGGGCCTCTCTGTGTGTTCTGGTTATGTTATATTGTAACGGGCATCAGTGGCAGGGCCTCTCTGTGTGTTATGTTATGTTATATTGTAACAGGCATCAGTGGCAAGGCCTCTCTGTGTGTTATGTTATATTGTAAGGCATCAGTGGCAGGGCCTCTCTGTGTGTTCTGGTTATGTTATATTGTAACAGGCATCAGTGGCAGGGCCTCTCTGTGTGTTCTGGTTATGTTATATTGTAACAGGCATCAGTGGCAGGGCCTCTCTGTGGGTTCTGGTTATGTTATATTGTAACAGGCATCAGTGGCAGGGCCTCTCTGTGTGTTCTGGTTATGTTATATTGTAACAGGCATCAGTGGCAGGGCCTCTCTGTGTGTTCTGGTTATGTTATATTGTAACAGGCATCAGTGGCAGGGCCTCTCTGTGGGTTCTGGTTATGTTATATTGTAACAGGCATCAGTGGCAGGGCCTCTCTGTGTGTTCTGGTTATGTTATATTGTAACAGGCATCAGTGTCAGGGCCTCTCTGTGTGTTCTGGTTATGTTATATTGTAACGGGCATCAGTGGCAGGGCCTCTCTGTGTTGTGGTTATGTTATATTGTAACGGGCATCAGTGGCAGGGCCTCTGTGTGTTATGTTATATTGTAACAGGCATCAGTGGCAGGGCCTCTCTGTGTGTTATGTTATATTGTAACGGGCATCAGTGGCAGGGCCTCTCTGTGGGTTCTGGTTATGTTATATTGTAACGGGCATCAGTGGCAGGGCCTCTCTGTGTGTTCTGGTTATGTTAAATTGTAACGGGCATCAGTGGCAGGGCCTCTCTGTGTTCTGGTTATGTTATATTGTAATGGGCATCAGTGGCAGGGCCTCTCTGTGTTCTGGTTATGTTATATTGTAACGGGCATCAATGGCAGGGCCTCTCTGTGGGTTGTGGTTATGTTATATTGTAACGGGCATCAGTGGCAGGGCCTCTCTGTGTGTTGTGGTTATGTTATATTGTAAGGGCATCAGTGGCAGGGACTCTCTGTGTTCTGGTTATGTTATATTGTAACAGGCATCAGTGGCAGGGCCTCTCTGTTTGTTATGTTATATTGTAACGGGCATCAGTGTCAGGGCCTCTGTGTTCTGGTTATGTTATATTGTAACGGGCATCAGTGGCAGGGCCTCTCTGTTTGTTATGTTATATTGTAACGGGCATCAGTGGCAGGGCCTCTCTGTGTGTTATGTTATATTGTAACAGGCATCAGTGGCAGGGCCTCTGTGTGTTATGTTATATTGTAACGGGCATCAATGGCAGGGCCTCTCTGTGTGTTATGTTATATTGTAACAGGCATCAGTGGCAGGGCCTCTCTGTGTGTTCTGGTTATGTTATATTGTAACAGGCATCAGTGGCAGGGCCTCTCTGTTTGTTATGTTATATTGTAACGGGCATCAGTGGCAGGGACTCTCTGTGTGTTCTGGTTATGTTATATTGTAACAGGCATCAGTGGCAGGGCCTCTGTGGGTTCTGGTTATGTTATATTGTAACGGGCATCAGTGGCAGGGCCTCTCTGTGTGTTCTGGTTATGTTATATTGTAACAGGCATCAGTGGCAGGGCCTCTCTGTGTGTTCTGGTTATGTTATATTGTAACAGGCATCAGTGGCAGGGCCTCTCTGTGGGTTCTGGTTATGTTATATTGTAACAGGCATCAGTGGCAGGGCCTCTCTGTGTGTTCTGGTTATGTTATATTGTAACAGGCATCAGTGGCAGGGCCTCTCTGTGTGTTCTGGTTATGTTATATTGTAACAGGCATCAGTGGCAGGGCCTCTCTGTGGGTTCTGGTTATGTTATATTGTAACAGGCATCAGTGGCAGGGCCTCTCTGTGTGTTCTGGTTATGTTATATTGTAACAGGCATCAGTGTCAGGGCCTCTCTGTGTGTTCTGGTTATGTTATAGTGTAACGGGCATCAGTGGCAGGGCCTCTCTGTGTTCTGGTTATGTTATATTGTAACGGGCATCAGTGGCAGGGCCTCTCTGTGTTGTGGTTATGTTATATTGTAACGGGCATCAGTGGCAGGGCCTCTGTGTGTTATGTTATATTGTAACAGGCATCAGTGGCAGGGCCTCTCTGTGTGTTATGTTATATTGTAACGGGCATCAGTGGCAGGGCCTCTCTGTGGGTTCTGGTTATGTTATATTGTAACGGGCATCAGTGGCAGGGCCTCTCTGTGTGTTCTGGTTATGTTAAATTGTAACGGGCATCAGTGGCAGGGCCTCTCTGTGTTCTGGTTATGTTATATTGTAATGGGCATCAGTGGCAGGGCCTCTCTGTGTTCTGGTTATGTTATATTGTAACGGGCATCAATGGCAGGGCCTCTCTGTGGGTTGTGGTTATGTTATATTGTAACGGGCATCAGTGGCAGGGCCTCTCTGTGTGTTGTGGTTATGTTATATTGTAAGGGCATCAGTGGCAGGGACTCTCTGTGTTCTGGTTATGTTATATTGTAACAGGCATCAGTGGCAGGGCCTCTCTGTTTGTTATGTTATATTGTAACGGGCATCAGTGTCAGGGCCTCTGTGTTCTGGTTATGTTATATTGTAACGGGCATCAGTGGCAGGGCCTCTCTGTTTGTTATGTTATATTGTAACGGGCATCAGTGGCAGGGCCTCTCTGTGTGTTATGTTATATTGTAACAGGCATCAGTGGCAGGGCCTCTGTGTGTTATGTTATATTGTAACGGGCATCAATGGCAGGGCCTCTCTGTGTGTTATGTTATATTGTAACAGGCATCAGTGGCAGGGCCTCTCTGTGTGTTCTGGTTATGTTATATTGTAACAGGCATCAGTGGCAGGGCCTCTCTGTTTGTTATGTTATATTGTAACGGGCATCAGTGGCAGGGACTCTCTGTGTGTTCTGGTTATGTTATATTGTAACAGGCATCAGTGGCAGGGCCTCTGTGGGTTCTGGTTATGTTATATTGTAACGGGCATCAGTGGCAGGGCCTCTCTGTGTGTTCTGGTTATGTTATATTGTAACAGGCATCAGTGGCAGGGCCTCTCTGTGGGTTCTGGTTATGTTATATTGTAATGGGCATCAGTGGCAGGGCCTCTCTGTGTGTTCTGGTTATGTTATATTGTAACAGGCATCAGTGGCAGGGCCTCTCTGTGGGTTCTGGTTATGTTATATTGTAACGGGCATCAGTGGCAGGGCCTCTGTGTTCTGGTTATGTTATATTGTAACGGGCATCAGTGGCAGGGCCTCTCTGTGTTCTGGTTATATTATATTGTAACAGGCATCAGTGGCAGGGCCTCTCTGTGTGTTCTGGTTATGTTATATTGTAACAGGCATCAGTGGCAGGGCCTCTCTGTGTGTTCTGGTTATGTTATATTGTAACGGGCATCAGTGGCAGGGCCTCTCTGTGTTCTGGTTATGTTATATTGTAACGGGCATCAGTGGCAGGGCCTCTCTGTGTTGTGGTTATGTTATATTGTAACGGGCATCAGTGGCAGGGCCTCTGTGTGTTATGTTATATTGTAACAGGCATCAGTGGCAGGGCCTCTCTGTGTGTTATGTTATATTGTAACGGGCATCAGTGGCAGGGCCTCTCTGTGTTCTGGTTATATTATATTGTAACAGGCATCAGTGGCAGGGCCTCTCTGTGTGTTCTGGCTACCAGGGTTATAATATTGTCTGAGACACTGAGTGTCGGAGGAGAAGAGCGAGGGACTCCTAGAGCATTCTGCACGCAGACGTCATCGTCAAACTGGACCGTTTTATCTCCATCTCTTCTTTCTAAGACTCCATCATGGACACTCTTACTGACAGTTGTGGCTGCTTTGTGTGATGTATTGTTGTCTCTACCTTCTTGCCCTTTGTGCTGTTGTCTGTGCCCAACAATGTTTGTACCCTGTTTTGTTCCGCTACCATGTTGTGTTGCTGCCATGTTGTTGTTATGTTGTGTTGCTACCATGCTGTGTTGTCATGTGTTGCTGCCTTGCTATGCTGTTGTCTTAGGTCTCTCTTTATGTAGTGTTGTGTTAGGTCTCTCTTTATGTAGTGTTGTGGAGTCTCTCTTTATGTAGTGTTGTGGTGTCTCTCTTTATGTAGTGTTGTGTTAGGTCTCTCTTTATGTAGTGTTGTGTTAGGTCTCTCTTTATGTAGTGTTGTGGAGTCTCTCTTTATGTAGTGTTGTGTTAGGTCTCTCTTTATGTAGTGCTGTCTTAGGTCTCTCTTTATGTAGTGTTGTGTTAGGTCTCTCTTTATGTAGTGTTGTGGAGTCTCTCTTTATGTAGTGTTGTGTTAGGTCTCTCTTTATGTAGTGTTGTGTTAGGCCTCTCTTTATGTAGTGTTGTGTTAGGCCTCTCTTTATGTAGTGTTGTGTTAGGTCTCTCTTTATGTAGTGTTGTGTTAGGTCTCTCTTTATGTAGTGTTGTGTAAGGTCTCTCTTTATGTAGTGTTGTGTTAGGTCTCTCTTTATGTAGTGTTGTGTTAGGTCTCTCTTTATGTAGTGTTGTCTTAGGTCTCTCTTTATGTAGTGTTGTGTTAGGTCTCTCTTTATGTAGTGTTGTGTTAGGTCTCTCTTTATGTAGTGTTGTGGTGTCTCTCTTTATGTAGTGTTGTGTTAGGTCTCTCTTTATGTAGTGTTGTGGTGTCTCTCTTTATGTAGTGTTGTGTTAGGTCTCTCTTTATGTAGTGTTGTTAGGTCTCTCTTTATGTAGTGTTGTTAGGTCTCTCTTTATGTAGTGTTGTGTTGTCTCTCTTTATGTAGTGTTGTGTTAGGTCTCTCTTTATGTAGTGTTGTGTTAGGTCTCTCTTTATGTAGTGTTGTGTTAGGTCTCTCTTTATGTAGTGTTGTGTTAGGTCTCTCTTTATGTAGTGTTGTGGAGTCTCTCTTTATGTAGTGTTGTGGTGTCTCTCTTTATGTAGTGTTGTGGTGTCTCTCTTTATGTAGTGTTGTGTTAGGTCTCTCTTTATGTAGTGTTGTGGAGTCTCTCTTTATGTAGTGTTGTGTTAGGTCTCTCTTTATGTAGTGTTGTCTTAGGTCTCTCTTTATGTAGTGTTGTGTTAGGTCTCTCTTTATGTAGTGTTGTGGTGTCTCTCTTTATGTAGTGTTGTGTTAGGTCTCTCTTTATGTAGTGTTGTTAGGTCTCTCTTTATGTAGTGTTGTGGAGTCTCTCTTTATGTAGTGTTGTGTTAGGTCTCTCTTTATGTAGTGTTGTGTTAGGTCTCTCTTTATGTAGTGTTGTGTTAGGTCTCTCTTTATGTAGTGTTGTGGAGTATCTCTTTATGTAGTGTTGTGTTAGGTCTCTCTTTATGTAGTGTTGTGGAGTCTCTCTTATGTAGTGTTGTGTTAGGTCCTCTCTTTATGTAGTGTTGTGTTAGTCTCTCTTTATGTAGTGTTGTGTTAGGTCTCTCTTTATGTAGTGTTGTGTTAGGTCTCTCTTTATGTAGTGTTGTGGTGTCTCTCTTTATGTAGTGTTGTCTTAGGTCTCTCTTTATGTAGTGTTGTGGAGTCTCTCTTTATGTAGTGTTGTGGTGTCTCTCTTTATGTAGTGGTTGTGTTAGGTTCTCTCTTATGTAGTGTTGTGGTGTCTCTCTTGTATGTAGTGTTGTGTTAGGTCTCTCTTTATGTAGTGTTGTGGAGTCTCTCTTATGTAGTGTTGTGTTAGGTCTCGATCTTTAAGAGTAGTGCGCTGTCCTTAGGTCTCGCGTTATGGAGTGTTGTGGGAGGTCTCTCTTTATGTAAGTGTTGTGGAGTCTCTCTTTAATGTAGTGTTGTGTTAGGTCTCCTCTTTAAATGTAGTGTTGTGTGAGGCCTCTCTTTATGTAGTGCTGTGTTAGGCCTCTCTTTATGTAGTGTTGTGTTAGGTCTCTCTTATGTAAGTGTTGTGTTAGGTCTCCGGCTCTTTATGTAGTGTTGTGGTAGGTCTCTCTTATGTAGTGTTGTTGTAAGGTATCGCTCTTAGTTGTGTAGGTCTCTTTATGTAGTGTTGTCTTAGGTCTCTCGTTATGTAGTGTTGTGTTAGGTCTCTCTATTATGTAGTGTTGTGTTAGGTCTCTCTTTATGTAGTGTTGTGTTTTAGTGTTGTGGTGTTAGGTTCTCTCTTTATGTAGTTTTGTGGTGTCTCTCTTTATGTAGTGTTGTGTGAGGTCTCTCTTTATGTAGTGTTGTTGGGAGGTCTCGCTTATGTAGTGTTGTAGGTGCTCTCTTTATGTAGTGTTTGTTAGGCTCTCTTTATGTAGTGTTGTTAGGTCTCCTCTTTATGTAGTGTTGTGTTGTCTCTCTTTATGTAGTGGTTGTGTTAGGTCTCTCTTTATGTAGTGTTGTGTTAGGTCTCTCTTTATGTAGTGTTGTGTTAGGGTCTCTCTTTATGTAGTGTTGTGTTAGGTCTCTCTTTATGTAGTGTTGTGGAGTCTCTCTTTATGTAGTGTTGTGTGTCTCTCTTTATGTAGTGTTGTGGTGTCCGCTCTTTATGTAGTGTTGTGTTAGGTCTCTCTTTATGTAGTGTTGTGGAGTCTCTCTTTATGTAGTGTTGTGTTAGGTCTCTCTTTATGTAGTGTTGTCTTAGGTCTCTCTTTATGTAGTGTTGTGTTAGGTCTCTCTTATGTAGTGTTGTGGTGTCTCTCTTTATGTAGTGTTGTGTTAGGTCTCTCTTTATGTAGTGTTGTTAGGTCTCTCTTTATGTAGTGTTGTGGAGTCTCTCTTTATGTAGTGTTGTGTTAGGTCTCTCTTTATGTAGTGTTGTGTTAGGTCTCTCTTTATGTAGTGTTGTGGAGTATCTCTTTATGTAGTGTTGTGTTAGGTCTCTCTTTATGTAGTGTTGTGGAGTCTCTCTTTATGTAGTGTTGTGTTAGGTCTCTCTTTATGTAGTGTTGTGTTAGGTCTCTCTTTATGTAGTGTTGTGTTAGGTCTCTCTTTATGTAGTGTTGTGTTAGGTCTCTCTTTATGTAGTGTTGTGGTGTCTCTCTTTATGTAGTGTTGTCTTAGGTCTCTCTTTATGTAGTGTTGTGGAGTCTCTCTTTATGTAGTGTTGTGGTGTCTCTCTTTATGTAGTGTTGTGTTAGGTCTCTCTTTATGTAGTGTTGTGGTGTCTCTCTTTATGTAGTGTTGTGTTAGGTCTCTCTTTATGTAGTGTTGTGGAGTCTCTCTTTATGTAGTGTTGTGGAGTCTCTCTTTATGTAGTGTTGTGTTAGGTCTCTCTTTATGTAGTGTTGTGTTAGGTCTCTCTTTATGTAGTGTTGTGTTAGGTCTCTCTTTATGTAGTGTTGTGGAGTCTCTCTTTATGTAGTGTTGTGGAGTCTCTCTTTATGTAGTGTTGTGTTAGGTCTCTCTTTATGTAGTGTTGTGTTAGGTCTCTCTTTATGTAGTGTTGTGTTGTGTCTCTCTTTATGTAGTGTTGTGTTAGGTCTCTCTTTATGTAGTGTTGTGTTAGGTCTCTCTTTATGTAGTGTTGTGTTAGGTCTCTCTTTATGTAGTGTTGTGTTAGGTCTCTCTTTATGTAGTGTTGTGTTAGATCTCTCTTTATGTAGTGTTGTGTTGTGTTAGGTCTCTCTTTATGTAGTGTTGTGTTAGGTCTCTCTTTATGTAGTGTTGTGTTGTGTTAGGTCTCTCTTTATGTAGTGTTGTGTTAGGTCTCTCTTTATGTAGTGTTGTGTTGTGTTAGGTCTCTCTTTATGTAGTGTTGTGGTGTCTCTCTTTATGTAGTGTTGTGTTTAGGGTCCTCTCTTATGTAGTGTTGTTGGAGTCCTCTCTTTATGTAGTGTTGTGTTAGGCTCTCTTTGTGTAGTGTTGTGGAGTCTCTCTTTATGTAGTGTTGTGTTAGGTCTCTCTTTATGTAGTGTTGTGTTAGGTCTCTCTTTATGTAGTGTTGTGTTAGGTCTCTCTTTATGTAGTGTTGTGTTAGGTCTCTCTTTATGTAGTGTTGTGTTAGGTCTCTCTTTATGTAGTGTTGTGTTAGGTCTCTCTTTATGTAGTGTTGTGTTAGGTCTCTCTTTATGTAGTGTTGTGTTAGGTCTCTCTTTATGTAGTGTTGTGTTAGGTCTCTCTTTATGTAGTGTTGTGGTGTCTCTCTTTATGTAGTGTTGTGTTAGGTCTCTCTTTATGTAGTGTTGTGTTAGGTCTCTCTTTATGTAGTGTTGTGTTAGGTCTCTCTTGTCGTGATGTTTTGTCCTATATTTATATTTTTAATCCCAGCCCCCGTCCCCACAGGATAATGTAGTCCACACACGCAGACAGGAGCGTCCTGCGTAATGTAGTCCACTCAGACAGGAGCATCTTGGGTAATGTAGTTCACGCAGACAGGAGCATCCTGTATAATGTATTCCACGCATACAGGAGCATCCTGTATAATGTATTCCACGCAGACAGGAGCATCCTGGGTAGTGTAGGAGCCTCCTGAGGTCTGCTGACTTCCTGATTGGCTGTCTGCCACAGCAAGGGGGTGTGGTCATACTTCGTTAGCTTTCTATCATTAGGTGGCTGTTAAATCACTGTCTAACAGGCAGGCAGCATCAGTGGCAGTGCAGAGCACTGGTCTAAAGTAGTGCACTATGCAGGGAATAGGACTCTGGTCTAAAGTAGTGCACTATGTAGGGAATAGGGTGTCATTTGAGATACAGGCAGATCTCTCTTGCTGGGTGATGTTCAGTCAGGAGACCAGCAGGCAAGGATAACGCGGAGCACTGCACAGCGGAGCACTGCACAGCGGGGTGTCTGTCTGGGCTCTGGCCCAAACCGCTGTTACTTCTGACTGACTTTGTCTCAGCTCTCCTCTCCTCTCTCCAGTGCCTGCCTCTCTTTGTAACCAGAGACTGACAGCATCCATCCGGAGTAGAAGAGAATGATAGAGAGAGAGAGAGAGAGAGAGAGAGAGAGAGAGATGCCAACAACCTCTCCCTCAACGTGAGCAAGACAAAGGAGATGATTGTGGACTACAGGAAAAGGAGGACCGAGCATGCCCCATTCTCATCGACGGGGCTGTAGTGGAGCAGGTTGAGAGCTTCAAGTTCCTTGGTGTCCACATCACCAACAAACTAACATGGTCCATGCACACCAAGAGGGCACGACAAAACCTTTTCCCCCTCAGGAGACTGAATAGATTTGGCATGGTTCTACAGCTGCACCATCGAGAGCATCCTGACGGGTTGCATCACTGCAAGGCACTACAGAGGGTAGTGCGTACAGCCCAGTACATCACCAGGGCAAAGCTTCCAGCCGTCCAGGACCTCTATACCAGGCGGTGTCAGAGGAAGGCCCTATAAATTGTCAAAGACTCCAGCCACCCCAGTCATAGACTGTTCTCTCTGCTACCGCACGGCAAGCGGTACCGGAGGGCCAAGTGTAGGTCCAAGAGGGTTCTAAACAGTTTCTACCCCCAAGCCATAAGACTCCTGAACATCTAATGAAATGGCTACTTGCTATTTGCATTGCCTCCACCTCTTCTACACCGCTGCTACTCTCTGTTATTATCTATGCATAGTCACTTTAATAACTCTACCTACATGTGCATATTACCTCAATTACCTAGACTAACCGGTGCCCCCGCACATTGACTCTGTCCCGGTACCCCCTGTATACAGCCTCCACATTGACTCGGTACCGGTACCCCTGTATATAGCCTCCACATTGACTCGGTACCGGTACCCCTGTATATATCCTCCACATTGACTCTGTACCGTAACACCCTGTATATAGCCTCCACATTGACTCTGTACTGGTACCCCCTGTATATAGCCTCCACATTGACTCTGTACCGGTACCCCCTGTATATAGCCTCCACATTGACTCTGTACCGGTACCCCCTGTATATAGCCTCCACATTGACTCTGTCCCGTAACACCCTGTATATAGCCTCCACATTGACTCTGTCCCGGTACCCCCTGTATATAGCCTCCACATTGACTCGGTACCGGTACCCCCTGTATATATCCTCCACATTGACTCGGTACCGGTACCCCCTGTATATAGCCTCCACATTGACTCTGTACTGGTACACCCTGTATATAGCCTCCACATTGACTCTGTACTGTAACACCCTGTATATAGCCTCCACATTGACTCTGTACCGGTACCCCCTGTATATAGCCTCCACATTGACTCTGTACCGGTACCCCCTGTATATAGCCTCCACATTTACTCTGTACCGGTACCCCCTGTATATAGCCTCCACATTGACTCTGTACCGGTGCCACCTGTATATAGCCTCCACATTGACTCTATACCGTAACACCCTGTATATAGCCTCCACATTGACTCTGTACCGGTACCCCCTGTGTATAGCCTCCACATTGACTCTGTACCGGTACACCCTATATATAGCCTCCACATTGACTCTGTACCGGTACACCCTATATATAGCCTCCACATTGACTCTGTACCCGTACCCCCTGTATATAGCCTCCACATTGACTCTGTACCAGTACCCCCTGTATATAGCCTCCACATTGACTCTGTACCGGTACCCCCTGTATATAGCCTCCACATTGACTCTGTACCGGTACCCCCTGTATATAGCCTCCACATTGACTCTGTACCGGTACCCCCTGTATATAGCCTCCACATTGACTCTGTACCGGTACCCCCTGTATATAGCCTCCACATTGATTCTGTACTGTAACACCCTGTATATAGCCTCCACATTGATTCTGTACTGTAATACCCTGTATATAGCCTCCACACTGACTCTGTACCAGTACCCCCTGTATATAGCCTCCACATTGACTCTGTACCGGTACCCCCTGTATATAGCCTCCACATTTACTCTGTACCGGTACCCCCCTGTATATAGCCTCCACATTGACTCTGTACCGTAACACCCTGTATATAGCCTCCACATTGACTCTGTACCGGTACCCCCTGTATATAGCCTCCACATTTACTCTGTACCGGTACCCCCCTGTATATAGCCTCCACATTGACTCTGTACCGTAACACCCTGTATATAGCCTCCACATTGACTCTGTACCGGTACCCCCTGTATATAGCCTCCACATTGACTCTGTACCGGTACCCCCCTGTATATAGCCTCCACATTGACTCTGTACCGTAACACCCTGTATATAGCCTCCACATTTACTCTGTACCGGTACCCCCTGTATATAGCCTCCACATTGACTCTGTACACATTGGAACTCTGTACCGGTAAACCCCCTGTATATAAGCCTCCACATTGGACTCTGTACACGGTAACCACCCCCTGTAAGTAGCCTCCACATTGACTCTGTACCGGTACCCCCCTGTATATAGCCTCCACATTGACTCTGTACCGGTACCCCCTGTATATAGCCTCCACATTGACTCGGTACCGGTACCAGCCCTGTATATAGTCCTCCCACATTGACTCGGTACCGTTAACACCCTTATATTAGCCTCACATTGACTCTGTAACCGTAACACCCTGTCATATAAGCCTCCACATTGACTCTGTACCGGTACAGCTCCTGTATATAATCCTCCAACATTGACTCTGTTACCGTACCCCCCTGTATATAGCCTCCACATTGACTCTGTAACTGGTACCGACCACTGGAATATAGCCTCCACATGGAACAGTCTGTACCTGGTACCGCCCTGTATATAGCCTCCACATTGAAATCCTGTAACCTGGTACCCCCTGTATATAGCCTCCACACTTGACTCTGTACCGGTACCCCCTGTATATAGCCTCCACACTGACTCTGTACCGGTACCCCCTGTATATAGCCTCCACATTGACTCTGTACCAGTACCCCCTGTATATAGCCTCCACATTGACTCTGTACCGGTACCCCCTGTATATAGCCTCCACATTGACTCTGTACCGGTACCCCCTGTATATAGCCTCCACATTGACTCTGTACCCGTACCCTCTGTATATAGCCTCCACATTGACTCTGTACCCGTACCCTCTGTATATAGCCTCCACATTATAGCCTCATGGGTCCTTCGATGGATATGCCCAATACACCAGTAAGTAAGATGTGGGGAAAGAGTCAACATTTAGTGAAATGACAAAAAGTTAAATTAAGGTCCTCATAAAGAGCGTCGAGCACTAGAACTACTACTGAATTCTAGAATGACGTTCTCTCTCTCTCTCTCTCTCTCTCTCTCTCTCTCTCTCTCTCTCTCTCTCTCTCTCTCTCTCTCTCTCTCTCCCCCTCCCTCCCTTTCCCCCCCTCGGATGCTGTCAGTCTCTGATTACAAAGAAAGAGGAAGGAGAGCTAGCATCCCTCTCAAATCAAATTGTATTTGTCAGATGCACCCACTACAACATGTAAAGTTAATAGGAGCATATTTAATTAGGTGTCAAATGAAAACGAATAGTCTGTACTTTCGGGAAATGAAGACAGAGATACATTTTTCCATCTTAAAATTAAGCATAAGTAAAATGCTTTCATTTCTGGATAAACCAATGGGAAAAGGGGTCTTACAAAACATCTACCAGAAAAAGTCTCAGAAGGTATCAGAAATACATAAACCCAATGTTGACGTAAAGTCCCCTGCCAACTAATATCAAGACTTATATTTCGTTTTGGAGGAACTGTTTATCTTCTGTCAGTTTATCACATGACCCTGTAATTCTGTTACCAAAAACTCCCATATCTTTTAAGATATTTTCTAGTTTCTCTCCCTCATGAGGAAGGGGGGATACTGAAAGTTTAGTAATGGAAGACATACCAATTTTGTTTATGATTTATTAAGTGACTAAAACTCGTAGGGACAGAGAGAGGCCCCGGGACAGAGAGAGGCCCCGGGACAGAGAGAGGCCCCGGGACCAGGGACAGAGAGAGGACCAGGGACAGAGAGAGGCCGTCAGGAAGTCCAGGATCCAGTTGCAGAGGGAGGTGTTTAGTCCCAGTGTCCTTATCTTAGTGATGAGCTTTTAGGACACTATGGTGCTGAGCTGTAGTCAATGAACAGCATTCTCACGTAGGTGTTTATTTTGTCCAGGTGAGAAAGGGCAGTGTGGAGTGCAGTAGAGATTACATCATCTGTGGATCTGTTTGAGCGGTATGCAACTTGGAGTGGGTCTAGGGTTTCTGGCATAATGGTGTTGATGTGAGCCATGACCAGCCTTTCAAAGCACTTCATGGTTACAAACGTGAGTGCTACGGGTCGGTAGTCATTAGGCAGGTTACCTTAGTGTTCTTGGGCACAGGGACTATGGTGGTCTGCTTGAAACATGTTGATATTACAGACTCAGACAGAGAGATGTTGAAAATATCAGTTAAGACACTTGCCAGTTGGTCAGCGCATACTCGGAGTACCGGTCCTGGTAATCCGTCTGGCCCTGCGGCCTTGTGAATGTTGACCTGTTTAAAGGTCTTACTCACATCGGCTGCGGAGAGCGTGATCACACAGTCGTCCAGATCAGTGTGTTTCACTGTTACTTGCCTCGAAGCGAGCATAGAAGTTATTTAGCTCATCTGGAAGGCTCTTGTCACTGGGCAGCTCTCGGCTGTGCTTCCCTTTTGTAGTCTCTTATAGTTTGCAAGCCCTGCCACATCCGGCGAGCGTCGGAGCCGGTGTAGTACGATTAAAGCTAGTGAGGGAGATAAGTGTTTCCAGTTTTAGAGATTTTTGTAGTTCGTTCCAGTCATTGGCAGCAGAGAACTGGAAGCAGAGACGGCCAAAGGAGGAATTGGCTTTGGGGGTGACCAGAGAGATATACCTGCTGGAGCGCGTGCTACAGGTGGGTGCTGCTATGGTGACCAGTGAGCTGAGATAAGGGGGGACTTTACCTAGCAGGGTCTTGTAGATGACCTGGAGCCAGTGGGTTTGGTGACGAGTATGAAGCGAGGGCCAGCCAACGAGAGCGTACAGGTCGCAGTGGTGGGTAGTATATGGGGCTTTGGTGACAAAACGGATGGCACTGTGATAGACTGCATCCAGTTTATTGAGTTGGGTATTGGAGGCTATTTTGTAAATGACATCGCCAAAGTCGAGGATCGGTAGGATGGTCAGTTTTTTACGAGGGTATGTTTGGCAGCATGAGTGAAAGATGCTTTGTTGCGAAATAGGAAGCCAATTCTAGATTTAACTTTGGATTGGAGATGTTTGATGTGAGTCTGGAAGGAGAGTTTACAGTCTAACCAGACACCTAGGTATTTTTAGTTGTCCACATATTCTAAGTCAGAACCGTCCAGAGTAGTGATGGCGGGCGGGCGGGCAGGTGCAGGCAGCGATCGGTTGAAGAGCATGCATTTCGTTTTACTAGCATTTAAGAGCAGTTGGAGGCCACAGAAGGAGAGTTGTATGGCATTGAAGCTCGTCTGGAGGTTAGTTAACACAGTGTCCAAAGAAGGGCCAGAAGTAAACAGAATGGTGTCGTCTGCGTAGTGGTGAATCAGAGACTCACCAGCAGCAAGAGCGACATCATTGATGTATACAGAGAAAAGAGTCGGCTCAAGAAGGCATTGAAGCTTTGAATTACTGGTCATTTATTTAACCCTCTGTTTCCCCCCATGTCTTTGTGTGTGATTGTTATTTGTTCAGATCGGTATGTTCCGGCTGGTTTGTACCGGCTGCTGTTTATCAACCATGTTTTGTGGCAACCGTTCTTTTTGCACTATGTAAATTGTTTACTTTGTGCTGTCGAGTGAAGTGCGTTGTTTCCCTCATCTCTGCTCTCCTGCGCCTGACTGTATACACCAGCTACACCCACCAACCTGACACGGAGAGGGACACCACTCATCTCTGCTCTCCTGCGCCTGACTGTATACACCAGCTACACCCACCAACCTGACACGGAGAGGGACACCACTCATCTCTGCTCTCCTGCGCCTGACTGTATACACCAGCTACACACCCACCATCCTGACACGGAGAGGGACACCACTCATCTCTGCTCTCCTGCGCCTGACTGTATACACCAGCTACACCCACCATCCTGACACGGAGAGGGACACCACTCATCTCTGCTCTCCTGCGCCTGACTGTATACACCAGCTACACCCACCATCCTGACACGGAGAGGGACACCACTCATCTCTGCTCTCCTGCGCCTGACTGTATACACCAGCTACACCCACCATCCTGACACGGAGAGGGACACCACTCATCTCTGCTCTCCTGCGCCTGACTGTATACACCAGCTACACCCACCATCCTGACACGGAGAGGGACACCACTCATCTCTGCTCTCCTGCGCCTGACTGTATACACCAGCTACAACCCACCAACCTGACACGGAGAGGGACACCACTCATCTCTGCTCTCCTGCGCCTGACTGTATACACCAGCTACACCCACCAACCTGACACGGAGAGGGACACCACTCATCTCCGCTCTCCTGCGCCTGACTGTATACACCAGCTACACCCACCAACCTGACACTTCCTGAAATAACAAAACATGCTGGAAAACTGCTGTTATTCAGTGTACATGTAACCAGGTCAAAAATCCCGACCTACGGTTCGCAAAGCTCCCACGTGGGAAATGTGGGGACCCGGTGTTTACGTAGGCTACACGTAGCTACAGTGCCTTCAGAAAGTATTCACAAAGTATTCAGAAAGTATTCAAACTCCTTGATTTTTTCCCCCCACATTTTGTTGTTACAGCCTGAATTTGAATTGTTTTTTCACTGGTCTACACACAATACCCCATAATGTAAAAGTGGAATTATGTTTTTAGACATTTTTACAAATGAATTAAAAATGAACAGCTGAAATGTATTGAGTCAATAAGTATTCAAACCCTTTTTTTATGGCAAGCCTAAATAAATTCAGGAGTAAAATTGTGCTTAAGATGTCACATAATAAGTTGCAACGACTCACTCTGTATGTAACATAATTGTTTTATGACTACCTCATCTCTGTACCCCCTTACAATACAATTGTCTGTAAGGTCCCTCAGTCGAGCAGTGAATTTCAAACACAGATTCAACCACAAAGACCAGGGAGGTTTTCCAATGTCTCACAAAGAAGGGCAGCTATTGGTAGATGGGTAAAACAAAGAAAAGATTTTGAATATCCCTTTGAGCACGGTGAAGTTATTAATTACACTTTGGATGGTGTATCAAAACACCCAGTCACTACAAAGACACAGGAATCCTTCCTAACTGAGAGGAAGGAAACTGCTCTGGGATTTCACCATAAGGCCAATGGTGACTTCAACAACATTGTAGTTACTCCACCATACTAACCTAATTGACTGAGTGAAAAGAAGGAAGCCTGTACAGAATACAAATATTCCAAAACATTCATTGTGTTTTCAACAAGGCACTAAAGTAATACTGCAAAAAAAATGTGGCAAAGCAATTCACTTTTTGTCCTGAATATAACGTTTTATGTTTGGGGAAATCCAATACAACACATTACTGAGTACCACTCTCCATATTTTTAAGCCTAGTGGTGGCTGCATCATGTTATGGGTATGCTTGTCATCTTTAAGGACTGGGGAGTTTTTCAGGATAAAAATGAAATGGAATGGAGCTAAGCACAGGCAAAACCCTTGAGGAAAACCTGGTTCAGTCTGCTTTCCACCAGACACTGGGAGATGAATTCACCTTTCAGCAGGACAATAACCGAAAACACAAGGCCACATCTACACTGGAGTTGCTTACCAAGAGCACAGTGAATGTTCCTGAGTGGCCGAGTTTTGATTTAAATCTACTTGAAAGTCTATGGCAAGACCATAAAAATGTCTGTCTAACAATGATCAATAATTAATTTGACAGAGCAAGAGAAGAAAATAATTTTGAAAAGAATAATGGGCAAATGTTGCACAATCCAGATGTGGAAAGCACTTAGACACTTACCCAGAAAGACTCACAGCTGTAATCGCTGTCTGTCAAAGGTGCTTCTACAAAGTATTGACTCAGGGGTGTGAATACTTATGTATGTAATAAATTTACAAAAATAAATCTAAAAACATGTTTTCATTATGGGGTATTGTGGGAAATGTGGAAGGGTATTAATATTTTCTGAAGGCATTATGTGGAAAACATTTGATGACAGGTAAGACATTTAACTTGTCTTGTCCGTTTGTAATGACACTCCAATACTTGTAGCTGTATAGTCTGTGTTGTTGGTCTTGGCTAACTTAATATTCCGGTTGGTAGCTAGTTAGCAATCACATGGCTGCAAGCACCGTCATGAAAAGGGGCATGAGGGAAACCCTACAACACTCTGGAACAGTCAATGTTGAAAAGTAATCTTTGTTTTTGACTAAAACAAGCAGACAAAAATAAAATTGTGTTTTTGAAAAGGCCAAGGTAAACCACAGGTTTGTTGTCCACACTGAGAATCAAATTTGAAATGGAATACATTGGAGCAGGATGTAAACAATCGCATTAAAACACGATTTAGAATGTATTTTCAGAAGGGCTGTGGTCACCATTCAAATAATGCATCAAATATATAATATCTCATTGTCATGATGTGCCCTTGGGGGGAGCCCCGCCCCCCCTCCTGCGCCACAGACTACACATTCAGTCTGCAGCTATTTAAGTACTTTAGTCTGGTAAACGCGATCGATCGGACGACCGAATGGTACTCTGAAAGATCCATTCTGGAGAACATTTCCCTATCAAACGACCATTGGTACGCCTGACGTAGCCATTATAACAGACACTTACAGAACAAAGGGAACAAGCTACAACTACAAAATGGTGGACAAACCGGAGACTTTCTGTTGACTGACTCTCCAGCAGACGGACCGGCGATCACAGAGAGACAAAACAAAGGCATACACTCGTAAATATGTAAATTGCAATTCCTTTCGAATGAGCAGCTGTTCATGTGCAAAGTATTAGCATTTCCATGACCATAGTTATCAGCTGTGTGTACGATAGTAAAGTATTTTCTCCCGCTCTCTCCCTTTTCATTTGGTGTAACAAGCCGTCATATCGTTTTAGTCCACTAGGGACTTTTCATTGTTCATGTTAGTAACCAATGTATAACCTATCCTGTGTGTGTTTATACACTTCTGTGTGATTGATTTAAAAAAAAAAAAATTTATTTCACCTTTATTTAACCAGGTAGGCAAGTTGAGAACAAGTTCTCATTTACAATTGCGACCTGGCCAAGATAAAGCAAAGCAGTTCGACAACATACAAAAACACAGAGTTACACATGGAGTAAAACAACATACAATCAATGATGCAGTAGAAAAAAAACAAGACTATATACAATGTGAGCAAATGATGTGAGATAATGGAGGTAAAGGCAAAAAAATGCCATGGTGGCAGAGTAAATAAAGTATGGCAAGAAAAACACTGGAAAGGTAGATTTGTAGTTTGAAGAAAGTTAAAAGTTAAAATATAAATAATATGGTGCAAAGGAGCAAAATAAATAAAATAAATAAATACAGTAGGGGAAAAGGTAGTAGTTTGGGCTCAATTAAAGATGGGCTATGTACAGGTGCAGAGATCTGTGAGCTGCTCTGACAGCTGGTGCTTAAAGCTAGTGAGGGAGATAAGTGTTTCCAGTTTTAGAGATTTTTGTAGTTCGTTCCAGTCATTGGCAGCTGAGAACTGGAAGGAGAGACGACCAAAGGAGGAGTTGGCTTTAGGGGTGACCAGAGAGATATTTAGTTAGTTAGTTAATAAATAAATAGTTAAGCCAATTGGTATATTGCTAATTCATCATTTATGTTAGGGTTCATGCACATATCCAAGAGTTGGCAACATTCAGAATATGACTGAGGTAATAATACATTAATAAGTGACTGTAATCGATATGATATGAAAATATCTGAAGAGTTAAATTCGGGAAATAGTAACTCTCTTAAACAACATTTTCCCGTGGTGCCCCGACTTCCTAGTTAGTTATTGTTTACGTGATTAGTTTAATCAGGTAATAATTACACCTAGAGAATTGATTTGATAAGTCTTCACATTAATGATAGTCCAAAAGACACGACATCATGGTAGTAGGGAGTTATTTTATAGTTTTACCACGGGTCCATTATTTTCCAATGTGCGTCTTATAGCAACCCATTATAGCAACCCATTATAGCAACCCATCCAATGTGCGTCTTATAGCAACCCTATATTCGTGGCAGACCTGGTGTGAAGGGAAGGAATGACAGAGCAGACCATCATACGACCCTAAATAATTTTTATGTGCAACTTGGAATTAAACATGAAACTCCGACTGCTGATAGACTGCCGATCACAGTTCCTTCTCTTGCTAGAACAAAAGCGGTACCTACTGCTTGCCGACCCGGTAGCGACAAACCTACCTATTCTACTTGTAGAATCGCAATGCTCGTCAGTGGCCAACAACTTGATTCTGAGCCAATCAGAGAGCACAACCCCCCCCCCCCTCGTGCCGGTTCCAACAAAAAAATAAGGACAGAAAAGGGCATTTTTTTTCTACATCCACGGATGAGTTAGTCTCATTTCATATGCAAATGTAGGCTATGGGATGGTAGCTAGCTAAGTGTACCGACGCAGTGCACACAACACTAAATACTTCCTCCAAGCTAGCTAACCACAGTAGCAAGATTTGACATTACAATTAAATCACAATGGATTAGTTTCTATGAAACAGCTGCCTGTGTTAGCTGTTGAGTTAGTGCAATGTCCCTAGCTAGCTAGCTACACTACATGACCAAAAGTATGTGGACATCTGCTCACTGAACATCTCATTCCAAAATCACTGGTATTAATATGGCGTTGGTCCCCCCCCCCCCCCCCCCTTTGCTGTTATAAAACACGTTTGTAGCCATTAGATTGTGCAACTTCCATTGTTTAGCTAAGTAACGTTAGCTAGTTAGCTAGCTTGTTGATGTTTTCCTTTTTGCAACCAGAACAGAGGAAAGAACATTCACCTTCATAAATGATCTACAGTGCGACCATATTACTCGTATATGCACCTAAATATTTCGCTGTGCGACCTTCTCCCCTCATCGCTCTCCTCTACCCTCATCCTTCTCCCCTCACCCCTCATCCCTCATCCCTCTCCCCTCATCCCCTCTCTCCTCATCCCTCTCCTCTCCCCTCATCCCTCTCCTCTCCCCTCATCCCTCTCTCCTCTCCCCTCATCCCCCTCTCCTCATCCCTCTCCTCTCCCCACATCCCTCTCCCCTCATCCCTCTCTCCTCATCCCTCTCCCCTCATCCCTCTCTCCTCATCCCTCTCTCCTCATCCCTCTCTCCTCATCCCTCTCCCCTCATCCCTCTCCCCTCATCCCTCTCCTCGCCCCTCATCCCTCTCCCCTCATCCCTCTCCTCTCTCCTCATCCCTCTCCTCTCCCCTCATCCCTCTCCCCTCATCCCTCTCTCCTCATCCCTCTCCTCTCCCCTCATCCCTCTCCCCTCATCCCTCTCCCCTCATCCCTCTCCTCTCCCCTCATCCCTCTCCCCTCATCC
This sequence comes from Salmo trutta, assembly GCF_901001165.1. Lineage (NCBI taxonomy): Eukaryota > Metazoa > Chordata > Actinopteri > Salmoniformes > Salmonidae > Salmo > Salmo trutta. Next base: position 40,010,944 of record NC_042989.1, read on the forward strand.
CTCTCCTCTCCCCTCATCCCTCTCCTCTCTCCTCATCCCTCTCCCCTCATCCCTCTCTCCTCTCCCCTCATCCCCCTCCCCTCCCCTCATCCCCCTCCCCTCATCCCTCTCCCCTCCCCTCCCCTCATCCCTCTCTCCTCATCCCTCTCCCCTCATCCCTCTCTCCTCATCCTTCTCCCCTCATCCCTCTCCTCTCCCCAGGAAGACACAGGTTATGTCCCAAATGGAACCCTATATACTGCATAGTGCCCTACTTTCTACCAGATCTCTAAGGGCCCTGGTCTAAAGTAGTGCACTATTTTTTTACCAGATCTCTATGGGCCCTGGTCTAAAGTAGTGCACTACATATGGAATAGGGTTCCATTTGGGATACAGACTCTGATCCTCACTTCCTTCCTAACCATGTTACCATGTTCACATTTAGTGAGGACAGAAACATGGTGCATAGAGAGAGGGATAATATGATGCACACACACTACCAAGTGAGACAGAGGGATGTGAGGGGAGAGAAGAAGAGGAGAGAGGGATGTGAGGGGAGAGAAGAAGAGGAGAGAGAAGAAGAGGAGAGAGGGATGTGAGGGGAGAGAAGAAGAGGAGAGAGAAGAAGAGGAGAGAGGGATGTGAGGGGAGAGAAGAAGAGGAGAGAGAAGAAGAGGAGAGAGGGATGTGAGGAGAGAGGGATGTGAGGGGAGAGAAGAAGAGAAGCGAGGGATGTGAGGGGAGAGAAGAAGAGGAGAGAGGGAGATGTGAGGGGAGAGCAGATCAGTTAAGACTGTGTGCAGTGTACTGAATTGATTTCCTTCTCTGTCTCGCACTCACTCACTCTGTCTCCCTCTGTGTCCGCCGCTCTCTCTCTCTCTCTCTGTCTCCCTCCCTTTCTCTCTGTCTCTCTCTGTGTCTGTTGAGCCTGAAATAATGACTCAGGAATTCTCCAGCAGTGTTTAACGTTTTCATTTTCAAGCTGTTCCCTTCAGTTTAGTGCTGCTGGCTGCTGAATGTGCTTTTAGATAACAACCTGTTTTTTAATATGCCCCTTTCCTCTCATCAACCCTTCTCCTGTACCGAGCATCTGACCAGAGGTGACCTGCAAGCTAAACACTCACTAATGTATAATCAACCCTTCTCCTGTACCGAGCATCTGACCAGAGGTGACCTGCAAGCTAAACACTCACTAATGTATAATCAACCCTTCTCCTGTACCGAGCATCTGACCAGAGGTGACCTGCAAGCTAAACACTCACTAATGTATAATCAACCCTTCTCCTGTACCGAGCATCTGACCAGAGGTGACCTGCAAGCTAAACACTCACTAATGTATAATCAACCCTTCTCCTGTACCGAGCATCTGACCAGAGGTGACCTGCAAGCTAAACACTCACTAATGTATAATCAACCCTTCTCCTGTACCGAGCATCTGACCAGAGGTGACCTGCAAGCTAAACACTCACTAATGTATAATCAACCCTTCTCCTGTACCGAGCATCTGACCAGAGGTGACCTGCAAGCTAAACACTCACTAATGTATAATCAACCCTTCTCCTGTACCGAGCATCTGACCAGAGGTGACCTGCAAGCTAAACACTCACTAATGTATAATCAACCCTTCTCCTGTACCGAGCATCTGACCAGAGGTGACCTGCAAGCTAAACACTCACTAATGTATAATCAACCCTTCTCCTGTACCGAGCATCTGACCAGAGGTGACCTGCAAGCTAAACACTCACTAATGTATAATCAACCCTTCTCCTGTACCGAGCATCTGACCAGAGGTGACCTGCAAGCTAAACACTCACTAATGTATAATCAACCCTTCTCCTGTACCGAGCATCTGACCAGAGGTGACCTGCAAGCTAAACACTCACTAATGTATAATCAACCCTTCTCCTGTACCGAGCATCTGACCAGAGGTGACCTGCAAGCTAAACACTCACTAATGTATAATCAACCCTTCTCCTGTACCGAGCATCTGACCAGAGGTGACCTGCAAGCTAAACACTCACTAATGTATAATCAACCCTTCTCCTGTACCGAGCATCTGACCAGAGGTGACCTGCAAGCTAAACACTCACTAATGTATAATCAACCCTTCTCCTGTACCGAGCATCTGACCAGAGGTGACCTGCAAGCTAAACACTCACTAATGTATAATCAACCCTTCTCCTGTACCGAGCATCTGACCAGAGGTGACCTGCAAGCTAAACACTCACTAATGTATAATCAACCCTTCTCCTGTACCGAGCATCTGACCAGAGGTGACCTGCAAGCTAAACACTCACTAATGTATAATCAACCCTTCTCCTGTACCGAGCATCTGACCAGAGGTGACCTGCAAGCTAAACACTCACTAATGTATAATCAACCCTTCTCCTGTACCGAGCATCTGACCAGAGGTGACCTGCAAGCTAAACACTCACTAATGTATAATCAACCCTTCTCCTGTACCGAGCATCTGACCAGAGGTGACCTGCAAGCTAAACACTCACTAATGTATAATCAACCCTTCTCCTGTACCGAGCATCTGACCAGAGGTGACCTGCAAGCTAAACACTCACTAATGTATAATCAACCCTTCTCCTGTACCGAGCATCTGACCAGAGGTGACCTGCAAGCTAAACACTCACTAATGTATAATCAACCCTTCTCCTGTACCGAGCATCTGACCAGAGGTGACCTGCAAGCTAAACACTCACTAATGTATAATCAACCCTTCTCCTGTACCGAGCATCTGACCAGAGGTGACCTGCAAGCTAAACACTCACTAATGTATAATCAACCCTTCTCCTGTACCGAGCATCTGACCAGAGGTGACCTGCAAGCTAAACACTCACTAATGTATAATCAACCCTTCTCCTGTACCGAGCATCTGACCAGAGGTGACCTGCAAGCTAAACACTCACTAATGTATAATCAACCCTTCTCCTGTACCGAGCATCTGACCAGAGGTGACCTGCAAGCTAAACACTCACTAATGTATAATCAACCCTTCTCCTGTACCGAGCATCTGACCAGAGGTGACCTGCAAGCTAAACACTCACTAATGTATAATCAACCCTTCTCCTGTACCGAGCATCTGACCAGAGGTGACCTGCAAGCTAAACACTCACTAATGTATAATCAACCCTTCTCCTGTACCGAGCATCTGACCAGAGGTGACCTGCAAGCTAAACACTCACTAATGTATAATCAACCCTTCTCCTGTACCGAGCATCTGACCAGAGGTGACCTGCAAGCTAAACACTCACTAATGTATAATCAACCCTTCTCCTGTACCGAGCATCTGACCAGAGGTGACCTGCAAGCTAAACACTCACTAATGTATAATCAACCCTTCTCCTGTACCGAGCATCTGACCAGAGGAGAGGTGACCTGCAAGCTAAACACTCACTAATGTATAATCAACCCTTCTCCTGTACCGAGCATCTGACCAGAGGTGACCTGCAAGCTAAACACTCACTAATGTATAATCAACCCTTCTCCTGTACCGAGCATCTGACCAAAGGTGACCTGCAAGCTAAACACTCACTAATGTATAATTAAGAGGAATATTGTGTTATCCCAGGATGCTCTCTGTTCTGTTGAACATTCCATATGGACATTACTGAGTGTTGAATATCCTCTTTCATATAAAAGCAAGACAAGGCTTCCATTACAATTCCACTAATGTGTTTTCATCCTCTCTATCTACCAGATTTCATGGCAGGATTTACACTATAAAGATCCACTCCATCCAGCTGATCCAGGAAATGGCTGATCCAGGAAATGGAATATGTTGTTGTATCACTTCTTCTAGTTCCGGTCTATTTTCTCTGTGTGTTTAGTGTGTCTCTGTGAAGATATGGAAAGGAGGTGGGTGGTAGTGTAATGTGTTAGTGGCCAGTTAGTGCAGACGGACAGTCAGTCTCTCTCTCTCTCTCTCTCTCCCTCTCCTCTCTCCTCTCTCTCTGCTCTGAGTCTTCTGTCTTCTGTCTCTGTCTCTGTCTCATCTCT